>NC_051847.1:20159240-20172069 GCF_002237135.1 Teleopsis dalmanni | reverse complement strand
AGCTCATTTTTTTGTGTTTTTGAAATCATAAGATAAAAATCAAAATTTTACTAAAATTGACTATTATAATCGATAAAAAACACATAAGGAATAAACTAGTATACCCATATATCTATCTATGTGAAAGAAAGGAAAATGCAAACGTTGTAATTGAAAACTGATGACTTTCATGACAGGATATGCAGATAAGTTTATGTGTGGAGAGTAATTCAAAACAGTTGTGTTCTAAACGTATAGAACGTATTTATCGTACACTAATGCTGTGCAAGCCCTTTTCCTAACCCAGTACACGCGGTTGAGTGGTACTTGAACGTGTACGTCGTCGTAAATCTCCATGGATTTTGTGAAATGTTTGTACAAAACGCAGCTGTTCCCAGAAAATAATATGAGCATATCATGTGCGATAATCTTTAAGCATTCTTTCCTATCCTTCGTTTTTGGTATTCAATCATTGCGACTGTCAACTTGCTGGGCACTGAAATCTGTCTTGTTTGTGAATCAATACGATACGATTTTGAAAATGTGCCGATTTATGCGTGGCTAAGCAAAAAATGAATTCATTTCAGAGATTTGAAGGTCTCATTGACTTTTGGTTTGCACTGTTTATTTTAAGGTTTATTCCATTTTAAGGTCTTTAAAATTTTTTTTTTTTTGCTTTTGTTTCATCTCATCGTAAAAGGGGATGTGGTTTGCATTTATATTAGGGGTATATTATTGTATAATGCTAACACACAGTTATTATTAGATTTTTCTCAATTTTTACATGATGGATTTTGCATAACGAATTAAGATTTCAGTGTATTATATTTTCAGTTGATTATGTCGTCAGCTGGTAACTTTGATTTGTTATTTATTTTGAAGTAAATATAAAATTTCTTCAAGAACTTTGTACGAGGAAATCGTTGACATTTCAATTAAATATCTTCAATAAAATGATTGTTGCAAAAATATTTCCGGTAATAATATTTACAGCAATTTTTTTTTTTTTTTCATATTTTATGTACACAAAGCAAATCGGTTTGCTTTATAGAACAAATCTACTCAATCCGTATAAGTATGATAAACAATTCTATCAAGTTGGAATTTGAACATTAATAATAATAATAATGCCACAGAGTTTTGTATGTAAATTGCATATTTAATTTATTTTAATTATTATGTATAAAAATAATTCCATAATGCAATTCAGTTCCGAAAATGGTAGCATTTGCTGCATAAAATTATATAAATATTTTATATTATTTGTAACTAAGTTACTCTGGAATAAATTCACTTTAATGTATGTAGATAGCTACATTAGTTATACTTACAAACAAGCTTAACATTATTTTCCAGCTTAACATAAATAATCATTAAAGGTTGAGCCAATATTAAAAACTTTAAGTAAATTATTATAACGATTGAAGGCTGCATAATAAACCGTCTCAATATGTTGTGGAAGTTCAAAACTGTAGTATTAGAATAGAATTTTATGACATGAAGTACATTAGGGTAATAAAGTAACTGATCATGATCTGAGCTAAAAGAGTTCCAAAAATGCCTTTAACTGATCCTAAATCGGTCTACAAATATACAAAAATCTATTCGAATAAAGTTGTAAGAATAATTAATTATAATATAATATTGAGTCTTTATAAAAAACAGTCTTTAAAAGTTATAAAAGCTTAACATTGTAATATTAGAATGGGATCCCAAGACAGAAAGAACATTAGGATAATGAAGTCGCTGATTATGATCTGACCAGAAGAAATTCAAATATATCCTTATACGAACCCATTTTAAACCCTTATGCGATTTCCTAAAAAACTATTTGAGTGAAGTTATCAGCAAGTGTCAGAAACAGAAAGTTTGTAGATCATTGGTTAAATAATGCGGTCTTCGTTAAGCAAAAAATTTTCTTATTATAGTAAAAGGAATATTAAAAAGGAACTTTTTTAAGCAGACTTAATCGAAGGAAGGTTACTTTGGAGGTCGCTGCATTCTGAGGTATCGCTTTAATAAGTTTTATCTTTCCTACACTAATATCTGTGCATTTTGTGAAATAGATCTTGATAATTTAGAACACATTTTTTTGTGAATATTCAGCTCTTAGCAGTGAAAGACTTCATTACTTAAGTTGCATTGTTGTATCTACATAGAAACTCCTGTCGATCGTATCACTAATTATACTCCAACTAATCTAAAATATTAACATATAGAGTTAAAAACAAAGAATCTATAGAATTATGCGTAGTGGAACCATTTTTATTGCAGTACATAATAATAACATGTAATTCTATATATAACAACAATTTCTGTTAGACGAGTAGCTTAAGGGTAATTAAAAAAAACGCCTTGAAACCGAAGAATGAAATATTTTGTTTCAAAACAATCTGCAAGCCTTTAATAGGGTTTTAAACGTACTGTTTTATAGGTACGAAGATAGTCTCTGTTTTTATAGATAGTTCTTAAAACTTAAAAATCTTTCATAGCTATATTCCACACCAAGACCAAAAATGATCAATGTTGGACATTGAAAATGTCTTTACAACGAAATGGACTTACTTGTACACATTTTGATGTTTCAATGAATTGCAATTAAAAGAATGTAATTATAAAATAAACTCCTGCACTTCGATCATGCAAGCAGTCGGTGCCTAATTTGACTTTAATGTATATATTAACATAAATCAAAACCAAACAGTATTTGAGTAAGAAATTGATAATAAGAATAATATAACAAAGAAAATTCATTAAAAACCATAAACTTTTCAAATGATAGAAGAGAAATAAACAGGGTACCAGCTCCTAACGGATCAAAGCACTGCGACCAAAATGTTAGCACAATTTGCTTTGGGATCCAAACAAGTTTCCGATCTACCATAAAAACCATTTATAAATTTATTACTTTACTCCTTACAATGTTATTTATTAAAAATTTTAACATCTTAAAAAATTAATTATTTTAAAGTTAAATAATAAATAATTTTTAAAATGAGTTAAACCACATTTTTTTAAGATATGTACATATGTTAGTCTCATTGAAGTATTGTTCAGATAAATCACTCAATTCAATTTCAAAGGGTCTAAAAATATTTGAATGTAAAAAAAATATATATTTATTTATGAGTCATAATTAAAATATAATTATAAAAAATATAAAATTTATAGCAAATAAATAATTAAGTACTCAAAATTTATAGCAAATAAATAATTAAATACTCATGTAAACATATAAATATTTATGAAAGTGAAATTTTTCTATTATTTTTTTATAATAATACTACATAAAAAATATTTTGACCATTCGGTTTTCCCTAATACGATATAAAATAAAAAAGCATACTATGCCATTCCTGTCCAGTGACACGAAGCTTATAACTCATGCCCTTGTAATCGGCTTAAATCAACTTTTCATTAAAACTTACTCAACCGCATAAATATAAGTCGAAATCGATGTTCGAGAACCGTTGTGTACCCAATCGTTATTCTTACCCAAAACCCAAACCAAACCGAGCTCAACTAAGTAGCAATGTTATTTGAAAGCAGAAAATATTTAAGTGGTTAAGTAATAAAAAATATCTTCTATCCAAAAGTTTAATATGACAGTGTCACTGTGACGCATTTCAAAGGATGAGATACGTAAAACAAGACGAAAAGGCAGAGCAGTAAAAACATAAAACTTTTTTAATAGAAATTATTAACATCAAATGCATTTGTGAAAGCTGCTTAAGAATGATAATTTTGATCAACTTCCACTGAATATACTCGTAACTATTCCGTGTTAGTTTGGAGCTCTTAAGTTTTCTCAGCAGCGAAGGCTGCCAACTATCATAATTATTAAGTCGGCATCTTCTCCTCAAATTGATTTGACATTCGATGGCATTCATTCTCGTGTCTGTTGCTTATATTAGTAACATTATACAATACATAGTTTGTATCTGTGAGATACACTCGGAAGATGCTGTTGTTACTGGCAGATACTCGGCATTATATTAACTTTATTAAATCTTCATTATTAAAACAAACTTTATCATTGTCGACAGCAGTTAATGACAGTTTGCTTATACACCTTAAGGAATATTAAGCATCTGTTGTTGCAGGCGGCAGTGACTTTGATGTGTACGAGCACAGGGCAATCGAAGATATTTACTTAAAAAGGGGCACAATAACTTGAAAACTCTTATCACTTACATTGTTAGATGTCAAAGCTTTATAAATGCTTGTTTCTTTTTTGACTATGACTGTGTTGTTTGCTCGGCATGGCACTATAAAATCCAAAAAATGTAAATTGGCTGCCATTTGTTGCATGCCTCAAGCATCAGCTATATTTTATGTTTAATGTTTCAAATTCAACCTAATTAATTTTCACCAAATTTTAATTTTGTCTTAGGTTCACCGGAAATGGCATTTATTCATGCCTTGGCTGCCGCCACTGTTACAAGTTTTATAGCACGTGCCTGTCGAGATGGTCAATTGGCTTCGTGTGGCTGCTCGCGCGGTTCCAGACCAAAACAATTGCACGACGATTGGACTTGGGGTGGATGTGGCGATAATTTGGAATATGCGTACAAGTAAGTGCCTAAATACAATTTAAAATAAAATGTGGCATAATAATTTTTAAAATTAAGGAAATAGAAAATAGAAAAATGAGAACAAATTTTTTATTTTTATATTCACACTTCAGTTAGATTTTTTATATTAATTTAGAAAAATAAGCGTAAAAAAATTTCATTAAAATTAAGTGGAATAATAAATCTGAGGGACCCCAAATCATAACCTTAAATATCTGTAATTGCACTAGACTGCCATTATTTCTGCACCCTTTCTGTTTCTTTATACCCTATCCACTTTATTTAAAAGGCTGTTTGGTAACTATACTCGTATGTATATGTTGAAATGAACTTAAATCTTTTTAGTGACACTTAATAGTTAAAGTTCAAAACTTTAAATTAATATTTAATTATTATTAAATAATTGCACATTTTTCAATAACTGTGAAAACGTATTAAGAATAAAATGGAGCTGCACTACGCATTTAAATAATCTTCTAGACTTCTAGGCTTCACTGGAACTTAAGACATTTTTTGTCAATAAATCTTCAGTTTGTACTTACACTCCATATTTGCTATCAGAACTGCTGTAATCTGCAGTTATCGCTATATATGCAAATAAGAAGAAATAATATACACACCGTATTTTGAATTATATCAGCAATAATATGAGTCAATTGAGTAGTTACTTTATATACTACTTACTTACTTAGTCATTGACCGCGTGAGTTGTCATTGATCGCGTCCAGTAGCCTCCGCCAGTCCGCCCGATTAGTAACTTGCCGTCGCCAGTTGGTAGTACCGAGCGCTCCCAAATCGTTGATCACCTGGTCCTTCCACCGAATATATCCTCTGCGGGTACCGAATCAAACATCGTTCTAGCCGGAGGACTGTTTTTCATTCGCAAGATATAAGCAAGTCACTGAATTTCGTATGTGCTTAACTATGTCAATGTCGCGGTATAGCGGTACAAAGTTCACTGTTCCATCTAATTCAATATTCGTCGCCAACGCTTAAGGCACCATAGATCTTCCGAAGATTTTGTTTAGTAGTTTGAGTAGTTAGTATTGAACTTTTTCTTTCTTGAAGCTTATAGTAATTGCATGAGCGTAGTTATCTATTCACAGTGCTTTGTATATTAACTCGTATCTTTATTTATTTAATACTTAAGTCGTCAGTTTGGAGGATTGTATTTTTTTAAGTATGTATGAATTCATAACTCTCAATCATAAACAATTTTTGATTTGATTTTATAACGCCTTTTAGCTCGAGTCAATCCAAAATTTTAGAGATTGCCATTCTCATATCATTCAGTTCCATTAACACATATTGCGTAGGGTGTCCTTATGCCTGTTAGTATTTGAAACATTTTCATTTATATAAGGAAAATCGTTAAATATTTTTACACATTTGTTTTCACTGCGAATATATAAAATTATTTTTTATTGAAATTACACATAAATGCAGCAGAATTTTCACTCAACTCTGGCACAATAATTTATTGTTTTTCCAAGTTCATATAATTTTTCAGATTTTTGTTGTTTTTTTTTTTATATATTTTTATTTTTATTATTATTATTTTTTTAACTGTTTCATATATTTGGCTGTCTCAGTTACGTGGATGGCAAACGTTTTAATGCAAAAATTTGACGGTTTTCTGTGGGGGTGCATAAATTATGGTGGACCTCAGTTTCTCCCCACAAACATTTTCAGTTATTGATGCAAATATGTTGTGGTAAATGTCTGGCGGAGAAGGCCTCTTTGTGGTGTTCCGAGAGTGTATTTTGTTAATAACAGTACTTATTTGTAATGTCAGTTTGCCAGCCAAATTATATCAATCATAATATTTTGTTTTAAAATTTTAGTTTTTTTATTACGGCTTTCCGAACGTGTAATAAATTTGATTTATATATAAAAATTGCCGGGGTTTTATGCAAATCTTTTTTCATTAATATGAAAAGGTTAAAACGAGCAATTGGTGCTATAACGTACTATTTATTATATTGCTTTTTTACACTCTGATTAACTAGACTGGGAGGGATTTGTAGTTTAATTTGACTGCATGGTCATAATTCACTGAGTTAATATTAGCCTTTGGTTTTTTGCAGATAATAAAAATATGATTCTCAATAAAAAGAAAATATTTAAAACCTCACATAATTGATGCTGTAATCCATAATGTTACAGACAATTCAGCTTTAAGTCCAACTAAACTTTTCGATGATACTAAAATTACAAAATTACGTTTATTTACTCTATTGTAAATAAATATAAATCTTAATGCAGAAGAAACAATTCAATTTTTTAAGATTAAACATCTTTTGTACAGTCAGTAAAATTTCTTTTTAAATATTATTTCATGTTTTACATTTCGAATGTTATGTAAATGATCCTGTTGAGTTCCTATTGGTTTCTGGATTCTGAATAAGAAGTACCCTAAGTGGTCTTTTTGAGTTTCGGGAAGAGCCAGAAGAGTGACACGATGCCAAATCATTGTGAAATTATGTTAGTTGAATTTATGGTAAAATGGTCTCGAAGAGTCAATGTAGTATAAGACGATGCATGATCTTCTCATAGTCCTGACATCTTTTCAAGAACAGTTTTACGTAAATTTTAACTTATGTCTAAAATATATTCCTTGTGAACAATTTGGTTTGACAGAGGATATTTACATCTTTCCCCACTAGAATCAAAGAAAACTGTTATGATTCGATTTATGACTGATTTATAAATGGCTTCGGCGCTATTTTTTCAATATTAGCTCACTTTTAGCTCGGTATTCGCTTGATTCGTCAGTTGCTTCCGGAACATATGATAGAACAGGTCTGCTTTCAAATTCAGAAACTATTGTTTGACAGTATTAAATGTTTAACAGACTTAACTTTTAAAAAATGAAGTGTTGTTGGCCTTGAACGAGATTTAATTCTTAGCAGACTCATAACATCTTTGGAAATTAATTAAGAAACGAAGCTTCAAACACTACTATTTGCCAGCTAACAATTGCAAAAAGTCAGGCTCTGAGAAGACTTTTCAATGTACCATGGTATATTAGGACGAATGACATCCTCAGGGACCTCAAGATTGATCCCATCAAAAAATACATAAAGGATAGAGCCCTGAAATTATTTACGAAAACTAATAGAATTAACAACATCGCATTACCATATCTCAGAATAGTTAGAGGCTCCTCAGGGAGGTATGCAGATCTGAGGTCAATTATTGCTTACTCTGATGAAGTGATAAACAATAATCCAGTCAAGGTGTAAAGAAGGGTTTTGAAATAACTCGAGTCAACATAATAATAAAAAATTTATAGTAATACTGTAATAATAATCATAGTAATAAAACTGTAAGTCAGAGTAGAGTGTGTTTCATTCTTCGCAGTCAGTAAGTTTTTAATGTTAAGTTCAAATTTGCATAAGCAAATAATTTCAAAAAATGAATATTTCAATTAATGAAGGTTATGAAATGAATAATAATAATAATAATAATTAAGTAATAAAAATAAGTACTTCCTTCCAATTAATGAAATTAATTATTTATTTATTGTGAATCTTTTAACAATAACTTAATGTGTGTTATTTACTTATTAATTGAGTTGTTGAATTACCGTTTAAATTATTTTTTATGAAAATATACGAAATATATTAATTAATTATTAAATAACTCTTTTAACAAATAACGAAATATTATTAATACACGCGTGTATATAATGGTTTGAGGAAATTATTTATTTGAAAGGAACAAGTATTAAATGGAATTATACTCAATAGTTTTATTTCATTCTTTTATTCCATAAAAAAAAATTTTTTAAGCCAAAAAAAACTATTCCTTGGTTGCCTTTTACTTTGTTTATCCTCTGTTAAAATCCAATAAAGAAATAAATGTGATTGTCAGGACTAACCAAGTATTGTATTCACATGTATTGGTCTATCTAAGCTCTAAATACTCTCCACTGTTTCAATTTGCCCTATAACTTTTCTGTGCTCCTCTTCCAATGGAAATAAAACAACCCCAAAAATGTGCAAGTTGCAAATGCCGATGCATGGTTAAGGCAAAGCAAAAGAATTAAATCCTAGCTGTTGTAGGCCAATTGCTCCAAATGTTCAAATATCCTTGAACGTTTGTTACATTGACGTAAAGGATAACACAAAACACTGAAAAGAGCGCAAACTTTTGCCTAAGCTTTACAGTGAAATGAAAAGCTGAGCGCCCAGCAAATGAAAAATTCAAATGTGAAAGTTTAGAAAGTGAAAAATGAGTAAAGGATTTATTTTCCTTTCGTTTTAGAATAGCACATAGAACATTGTGAAACGTTATGAAAGTTAGAAATAATATACAATGCACCCAATAGAATACAAAAAAAAAGTGATATACCATAGTAGTAAAAGTTTATTAATAGCTTCGATAAAATTGACTAAAGATGACTAAGTTTTATACCAACGTTAACATTTATATACGTTAACGTTATACTTCGCATATAGGGATATGTATCCGGGATACGTATATGTCTGTTGACATATGTATGTTTAACAGAAATTTATTTCCGGTTTCTACTTGCTACCAAAGCTTGTTTACCTGTTACATTAGTTTGAAAAAACGGATAAAAATCAACAAAAATCATTAGGGCTTCCGATAAAACCGGAAGCCATGGTAGAAATATGCACGTATTGAACGTAAACAAACGCTAATGCGACACATTAGACTTGATTTAATGCTTCACGAAATCACATCCAAGAAATTAAATATCAACCAGACGCCACATTTGCAATCACGATTTTATGCTTCCAGCATAAATTTTGCGCTTTTTTCTAATTTGTGACGCGTGCCATGTTCCTTTTCAGCAGGAGCACAGCAAAGTTGTGTATGTGGATGGCTTGTGGAGCACTTGGAGCAAATATTGAACGCATATAACGAAGAGAATAAAAACGTTGTGGTTTTAGGAAAAAAATACACTACAGTTCACTCTGTAAATTGGTTTTTCTTTACAGTCATTGCTCAGCTAAAGTTTGTGGTAGTGAAAGCTTTGCGCCTGGTAAACACAGCACGCAAGTATATCGAATTTTATTTTTTAAGTCAATAATGGAAAATGTACTTTCCTGTATTAGACCAACCATTACTCAAGAGAAATTTTTCCTTCTTTTAGTTGTCATTTTCATTTTTATTAAGTACTGACAATAATGGCAAAACTTTGCAATTCATATAACGTGCACTCTTGGACTTAGTTCGATATTAACCTTCGTGGAAGCCAATCGGAATCAGGACATTACAAAAATGCTCTTAATCTCTAAAGAAAGTACTTTCAATGCACATGAAAGCTTCGAAATAAATATTCAGGATTAAAACAAAATTACTGTAATTATTAAACACCACATACACACAGACCCCATACCGGCGCATATGCAAGCGAACATAAACTCTGTTCGCAATACAGCAGCTTATGGGCACCTAAGTGCCACATAGCAGTCATAACACAAAGGAAGAGGTATATTCAAGGATTACCACAAAAGTCGTGTCAATACAGTTTAAATGACGCCATTAATTTTTGTTGCCTTTTCAACGTAAGTGTTTACGTTCCTACACAACGCATGCACTCAGCCTTACGTTAAACATATGTGTAAGTATTTACTTGGCTCGGAAATGGCACTGCCGCAGTACTTGTGTCTTGCTATTCCTCTTGCTATTTCTATGTGTAAACAAATAAAAATTGTGGTTATAAAACGCACACAATTGTGGTGCTTCTATTAGGATACCAAATTCGGTTGCAAGTGCTTCTCCATTTGCTACGGAACGTAACGTGTGGAACATGTGGGTGGCTCGGCGGCTTGTTTATGGAAAAAGGGTGCTAACTCTTATGTGACAAATGCTCACACAATCACACGTTATTGGCCATTGTTGGCCTTTGTTCGCAGTGGTATTAAAATACTTACTTCTGCTTTTGAAGTCTTACCATGTTTTATTGGAGTCCATATTGCTCCTGTGATTGATTAAAAGGACAATTGTGTACGATATTTTCAGCAATAAAATGTCCTTTATTGAAAGGTAGCAAATTAAAATTGATATATGGCAAGTACACGAGCTAATAAAAAATAGCTAAAGTAATTATTTTGATGATGACTTGTACAACCTTTTGGATTTTGCGCTGTAAAGGTTTCTATTAAAAATTTTATGAACGAATTTTATATACAATTATTGAGTTTTTGAATTAATGTTAGGATGATAATGAATAAACTTCTATATTAGTAGTAATTTGTCAAGGAGAAATTGTGAAGAAACAATATACAGATTTTAACCTCACTATAAAAATGTGTCTATTGAATTCAAAGATAGAATACATTGAGCAAATGTACCTTTATCACTGGAACGAACTTTTTAAGGGTGGGAATCACAATAAATATAGTAACAGAAAAAAACTCACAACATATATTCTGCTGATTCATAATATGAATGTGAATAATAGTAAAACTTTAAAAAGTCTTACTTTTTAAGTTTTTAGACGCAAAATTTATTAGTAGGATGCAATCTATTTTATAAAATTCAGACACCTAAAACGTTAAGTAATGGTTTTAATAGTGACACCGCTTCCCCTACTAGGAGTTACAATTAACTCTTAGGCTATTTTGATATCACATACTAGATAATGAAAAATTATGTTTTTAAACCAACCTGTGCGGTTATTGATGAAGATTACTTTTTGGAGTTCTATGTTTTGGACTAGTTTCGTAAATGCAATTTTAACAGTACTTTCTGCATTGGAACTGAGTAGAGTTTTAGGTTTCTATTGGAGTCCGTTTTTTTGAAAAAAAATCCTGTACTGTTATTGAGATGCCCCGTGAAGACATCAGTCTTGTGGTAGGTTTGCTCACGCTTCACAATGAAATAAGGAACAATACTAGAAGATTGGATGTCCCATTTAATTATTTCTGTGGCAGTTGAGTGCCTCACATCTGGTTTGTAATTGCCCAACACATACGCCGCGCTGATTTATTGTTTTAGGGGCTCTATACTTTGAGGTTCTTAGGTTACTTAAAGAGCTGCCTCTAAAATGCTTTTTCAAAAATTTAAGATGGTTTTTAAACCTCTTTCTTATAAGATCAATATGCTAAAGAGTAGCGTTAGGATTGCCGGTATCACTCAACCTAACCTATTTTTTTTTTAATTTTATGATACATCCATAAATATTAAATTCAAGTGAATAGTTTTATTTTCATATGAAATAATCTTTTTCTATCTTATTTTGTTTCCTTTTGTTTCTAAACATTCTATAATCTAAAAAGAAATTGTGTTTTTTTTTTCGATTTAAACAAAATCGCACTTATCAGTTTCATAATTCTTATGAAAACTTTAAGAATTTTGCATATGTTTTGTTACTCATTTTACAACGAACATAAAAAACTAAAAACTTATATAAAAAGTTTTTACTATATTTATTGTTTACCAAGTGAAGAACAGTTTACCGTCCCGTCCCGTCCCGTTCCGTCTCTCCATTCTCATTTCTATTTAGCACATAAAACAAAAGTTTTATTGCAGCATTTTAGTAACATTTTGTTGCTGAACAGAACTCAAATTTGCCTCGAAGTGCACATACATTAACATTTTCTGTTGCTTGTAGTTGTCAACTACCTCTTCATTGCTGTTGTCCTGTTATGCAGAAATGTTAAAATGAAAAATGGCGTTGTTTATTGTCGTCAAACACTTGCTCACTCACACATACAGTCACACATTATGACTGCCATTGTACTTTTTCAGGCGAATACTTAAAAGAGTGCCCCATTCATCTGTGCTAAGATGCATCTTTTGAAAACTGAAAACTTTTTAACAGAAACTACCAAAAAAAAAAAGGATGTAAAATTTGTTTTACTTGGTACTCGTACGTCCGTCCCTTCGCGCTGTAAGCAAAGTTTTTATAGTTTGAAAAATTTCGTTAACTTATGAGTTTTTTTATCTGGAAGTCAATATGTGTTTTCAAACTTATGTGGTTCTTTGGTAAAATATTATATAAACATTTATCTAAGTATCAAGCAAATCCAATTATTTTAACAACAAAATAAGCAAAAATATGCATAAATATGAATAAAATATATTCTTGTGAAACTATTGAAAGAGTAGCTCTTAAATATTTGCTCAATGTGCTTTATATATTTATGTTTTGGAGATTTTTGTTGGCATAATTTTGTTTCTTTTACCAAATGCTGTTTTTTACTGACTGTGGCAACAGTTGCTATTTCTTCTTCCACCCACTGCAGCGATTGTTTAAAGTTAACCAAGTGTAATTTTTTTAAGCACCCTACACTTTC
>NC_051847.1:20096020-20159140 GCF_002237135.1 Teleopsis dalmanni | reverse complement strand
CATGATATTGGGTTCAAGTTTTATTGGTGGTTATAAAAATATACTTGCAGTCCATGTTATGAGTATTTTGCTTCAAACAATTGAAAGAAGCTATATTCAGATTTTGATATATGAAGCATACATCATTTGGTAAATAATTCAGACATATTTTGTATTTATTATGCATTTATAGTAAACTAGTGTAGGATTAAATCAAATATAATAATACTTAGTGATAACTTTGTTATGTATTTTTTATAAGTTAACTTAATTTAATAAATAGTACTATTTATAATTTTTTAATGTTTTATTTAATTCATAAATTATGATCAAACTAAAACTGTTTAGATAACTAGTGACTGTTTTTTATTCATTTTTGTAATGTCAATAAAAAATATATTACTGTGAAACTCACAAAGAAAGAAAAAATCTAGTTACTATATAACTGGGATTTTAAATCAAAAGATATTGTTAGGTTTAACAATAGCTCTAATTCCTTTAATTGCGCTTATCGTAAATAAAGAATTTGGTTACTATTTAGTCGGGATCTTGAACTAAGACTTTTTATTAAATTTATCAATAGTATTAATGGTAAATATTACAGATCGCAATACACCCTTGTCTATATATTTTTTGATCTTATAAAAGTTGTATTTTTGTTACTTAATCCTCTTTTAAAGTGGCAAAGCAATTGTATTTCAATAACAGTTTTTTCCTGTATACAGCTGAATATCTTCTATATGTTTAGTTTTCTCGTAAGTTTCTCGATCATCTCATCTGTACTATACAAACCCAAATAGTGAGACATACTTTGTGAATTGATTTTCGTTTTTGTTGCTCTTGTTTTTTTGTCTATCAGCACATCTACTCGCAATTGTAAGTGAATTTATTAATGCCTGGCTCGGAAAGTTGGGTGAATTTTAACTTTAAGTGTTTCAACATATAACTTTTTTTTAAATTTGCATACTTTAAGTTTTAAGTTAAGAACAAGCTCTTAGCTAGTTTATAAATAAATCGGAAGCATCTAAGTTAGTATCTGTCCTAACGTGGCTGTTAACTATATGGTAGAACGACATGGAACCAGACTCGGCTTACTCTTCTGTAAAGCATAGTTACGAATGATCGAAAAGGAGGAACCGGAAGACCTTCGGCTTGATCAGAACCGGGCACTCCATTTCTCAACAAACCAGATCATATTCTAACATTGGTGTTGATCAGATACTTGCATTTATCAATGCATTGACTCGTTTTGGTATGCCTATCCTTCTGTCCATAATTACAAGGAATTAAAACGGTTTTTTAGCTAATTGAGAAGAATTCGATCCACTTATCACTTCTTGCTTCTTAATTACTTTAGTGTTTGTTTCGAATGGTTATATTTATTTCCAAAGAGTTTTAGTGCTTTGTCTCTCACATATTTTTAAACAGGTGTCAACTTCGTTGACATCTCTGTGAAGATCTGTACCATTAGATCATATAGAACGCAGCGGAACATAAACATAAATAAGTTAACAGTTCTGTTTGAAAATGTAGCTCACAAGTGGCAATCAAACAAAAGGACTGTAATATTTAGAGTAAATTTTTTTATATTCTTTACTGCACATTTTGTAATCTTTTTATTGGTGTAACTTTTGGCGCGCCTTGTTTCCGCATACAAGGACTTTACACAACTCAACAATGTTGCCAAGTTATTGACAGATAAGCCTCGGGTATGCAGCGACGAGCATATGCGTGTAATGTTACTGTTTTAATAGCGTTTCTCGGGTACGAGGCAAGGAGGTGATAATAACGGCACGATGTTCGCACAACAGCTTTAAGGCCTTGTTATTTTATTTATTTTTTGTTTATTTTACTAACTTATAGTATATTTTTATATGAAATTTTTTATAAGTTTGTTTGCTGCAAATGCATAAACATGCTCATATATTACATCAGAAGTAACTTAACATCAGCAAATGTTTCACTAAAGACTCAAATTGTGTCGTGCTGATTTGTTTACATTTAGGGTTAATGTGATGGAGTGTAGGAAGCAAATTAGGGTTTTTAACCTTTTAACTAGAATGTGTGCACAACACGATAAGACTAAAGAAGCATTAACATATATGAACGTGAAGCACATTATTCTCACAATAATGGTTCTTTTCTGACTTGAGGCAAAGAAATAAGTTATGTTTTTATAGTTTACCAAGTAACTATGAGTACTCGTACTTGTAACAAATTAGTTGCATTTATTATTACAAGCTACAAGCTTTTTATAATCCTTTTATGAAGAAGAGTTTACTACCAAAACTAATTTTTTAAAACAACAGCTGCTGGCAATACAAAACACAAAAAATCTCTGTTTTCATAAATTTAATTCTTATTCTAAAAAGACTTAATTCCCAAAATAAATCTCTAATTTACCTTGTTTTTTGAACAAAAACACATATGTCACATATTTTTTACTGCCGGCTATTTAACAGTTGAACCCTCCCAAACCCTCCTCTCGAATATGTTGCAAACACACCCTGAAACACTCCGCAACACAGCGTTTATGTAAATCTTATCAACACTAAAAACATTCCTTCAGGATATATGCAATTACAACAAAGTGCAGCAAATGCAATTAAGCTTAATGGTTATTCTCGAAGGGCGTTTTGTTGCTATGTTACGATTTCTAATTCATGGCCAACATGTAAATTTATTGCACAACAACAAATAATAAACAAGTCCTGTGGGGTAAATTTGCGGCATTTGCTGTTGAGATTTGCGCTTGCAGATAAATTATTATGGTATATGGTGTATGTACGAGTATATATGTATGTATATATGTATTAAGATTAAAACTGACTTTAAAGAAAGTAAGGAAATTATATTCGAAGCAATATGCTAAGCAAATATTCAATAAGCTCAAATTTAAAATTCTATTAATTTCGAGTATATATATTTTTTATAGGTTTGCTACTGATTTTATTGATATACGTGAGAAGGAAACACGACGTGGTACACGTGGTGCTGGTAATCCTGAACGTAAACGTGGTCGTTTTCATCAAAGACGTAACCAACAAATGCAAGCAGATGATGCTGGCGCAGTTGCTGCAACTTTTAAGAAAATTAATGTTACTACAACGACGATGAAATCAGCACGCAACATAACAGCAGCAACAACTTTGAAAGCACCAACTAATATATCAACAACAACAGCCAGTACAACAATAGAAAATATCAACAATGACAACAATCAACAAATTTTCAATAAAACTGTCAAGAATGATGCAAACAACATGAGTAACAGTGGTATTAGCAGCAGTAGTAGCAGTAGTAGTGGCAGCAATGACAACAGCAACAGCAACAGTCAGTTGCCAACAGTCGTGACAGCAAGTTCAAAGGACACATTGTTAAAGTCATCTTCTGTGGCGCCACCAAAACAGGAAGAATCATCTGAGGAAGACACTGCGGGGCGCATTAAGCCAGCAGATTTATTGGAGTTACAGGAACGTATTACTAAGGAAATACTCAATTCCAAATTGGAGCAAAGGGAAATGTTAGAATTACAGGTGAGTGAATTGTTGTACATTTATTAAGAATATTAAATGGACACTCAAAGCTACGTCACGTTGGAACCAGGAAAATGTATTACATTATACAATATACAAACTTGTAAGCAGTTGCGTATTTTAATATACACGTAAACACATTTATATTATACAAGCATATTGGTATATATAGAAAAAGTTCGATATAAAGAAATGTTAAGTGCTTAAATTGGGGTTCCTTTTTTGTTAAGCACTTCAATTTTGTATAATTTTCTACAATAGCAAAGAAAACATATCAACTGACACGTAAAATTGTATTATTCAATTAATTTGAAAATCAGTAATCAATATTTTGTAAAACTTATTAATTTTGTTAATAATACGATATATGTTTTAAGATTATATATATATGAATATGTAAAATTCAAAATTACTTTCACTACAAGGGTCCATAAACTGTTAACAAAAACTGCCTCGTTTGATAAGAATATTTCCGTATACCTGAGTTCCTTGATATGCCCTAATCTAATGTTGTTCTAAGACATAAATTCGTAAAATGTTAATTCGTCTCTTTAGTTTGGATTGTTCAGGGAGAGAGGTACTTGTGGAATAACTCTTTAACACAAGTCATTCCAACCCATGTAAGGCAAACAGGAAACTCTTACGTTCTGTTAGGAATAATATTAAATCTCTCTATCTCCCTATCTCTCTGTTTCAATCTCCCTCTTTCTTACCATCACTTTCACGCTCTCAATCTCTCTATTCTTTTTAATCTCTCTCTCTCTCTCTCTCTCTCTCTCTCTCTCTCTCTCTCTATCGAAAACTCTATCACCTATGATCTCTCGCTCTCAATATCTTTCTCCCAATCACGGTTGCCACTTGAAAATTTTTTTCTGTACCAAAATTGGTTTAAAAAGGTACCATTTCTGTAAAAAAAGGTCCAAAATTTTTTTGGACCTTTTTCTTTTCTCGTTCTGTGTTTTTCATAGTGTTATAAATGAACAAAATATAAAATAGTGCAAAGTTGCATTTATAAAAAAAATTAATTGGAAATATCCACAATAAAGTTGGGTCGTCAAAAATGTACCATTTTTTTAAACATGAGTACCAAACGAAAAAAATAAAAAAAAAAGTACCAATTTTGGTACTAAAGTACCATAAGTGGCAACCGTGCTCCCAATCTATCCTTATCTCAATATCTCTATTCTTTAATCTCTGAATTTCAATATCTCTCCCAATCTCTCCTTTTTTCTCTGTTTCTTCTAATCTCTGTCTCTTAATCTCTTCTTCTCAATCTTAATGTCTTTCTCTCAATATCCTTTTCACTATTTCAATCTTTACCTCTCTCAATTTCTCTGTCAATGTCTTTCTCTCAATCTCATTGTCTCAATTTCAATCTCATTTCTTTAGTCTTTTTCTCTTTTTTATTCTCTCTCTATAAGTTTCCCTCGTTCAGTTATGCTAGCTAAGCTTCTACGTCTCTGTTAGAGATGTGTTCTACATAATATAACATTTGTGAGAATTTTTAATTTGTGGGTATAATCAGAATATATGTTAAGTATTTCTGCAAATCAATTGTAGCTAAATGTATTTAATACTGAATATATTCCAGCGATTAGAACTTCTCAATAATAGTATTCACCCTTAAAAGTAATGATTTTAATGTCGAAAAGAAAAAATGTCCCAAACCACTGCAAAAATTTGAAGAAGAGTCATTACCCGATGAATATTTTGTTAAAATTAGCGCAATATCAAACCCAAAATAGAATATTCCTGGTTTCATGGCAGGACTAGAAAAATATTACTTTATGAGTTGCTAATATCGAATGAAACCGTCATGTGCTATCTTTAACAAACTTAATTGATATGTTATTAATTTATTTCAGACCATATTTATAAGATCTAACACACTTCTTTAACCTGTAGAATAGATTTATAGATTTATAATTGAGGTATGAAAAATATTTTTAGAACCACATATTTAGAACTAATAATTTGTTTTATACCATATTTAAAAGATCTACTACATATCTCATCCTGTAGGTTGCCATAATTAAATAAAAAAAAAAAGAAATTTGCAGATAATAGATTTATAAATGCGATATAATACATTATAAATATGCTTTAGAATTAATATTAATTTATTTAGGAACATATTCATAAGAATTATTACACATCTATTAATTGTAACAAAAACTTCTGTCAGAATTAGATAAAGAAATGCCGATAATCACTGTATTATTCTCATTAGGTAAGAATACAGTTCTCTTTGTTGTAATTATATTACTTCGTCACACCAGCAAATTCTCGAGTAAATGAAAGCATTTTTGAGTAAATGAGAGAGCGTAATATCCCCGTCGAAATTTGAAATTGCTACAGAGACTTTACTCGTACATTTTATTTCAAGTAAAATTTTTATAATGAGTAAATCAGCTGTTTTGTAGTGTTTACCTATTTGTGGGGCACTGATGTTCTCACCAGATTTTACATAAAGCTGTTCCTTGAAAGTCTATGTAAAGAGCGTAATTTGGCACTTAATTTGTGTCACGCTCTCAGTTTGTGCTGTACTTGTGTTTTACTTGAGGTTTACTACTTATAGCTCATGGAACAGAACAATTTTATTTATCTTAAACTCATTTTTAATTTTAGTTAAAATTATTTATATTTAATAATTAACGTATAAGTCACAATTAAAAAAAATATTACGATAATCATTATAATTCTCATTAGTAACAGTACAGTTCCCCAATCATTCTCATTGCATCATTGACATTTCTTTAACGAGACACATTTGCTACAAAACCTTTTACTTAACTAAAGAACGATTGTAATTTATAAAAAATTAAATTGTTTCTATTAAATACTTAAACTTATTTGGGAGATCCATACCTGAGACTAATAACAACAAAGAAAAGGTACACAGACGAACATCAGCAAAAATTTCAAAAAGTTTCGCAATGTTTTCACTTCAGCTTCATGTTTTTCCAAATGGCTTATAGGTACAATATTCCTGGTTTGGCGCTTGTAAACATTGTCCACCCAAAATCAAAACCCAAATTAAAAGATCTCCCCTTCAAAGTATTATAGCTCGAACCGTCTGCCTGTGTCCCGTATGCCGTGTCCCGTATGCCGTGTCCCGTGCCTCGTGCACTGACCAAAAGAGGAAAATAAAATTATATTTGTAAATAAAAGAGAAACGTTAAGTTTGTGAGGATTTTTATATTGGCTTGTTACGTCGCCAGCTGTTCAACTTGTCAAAGCGTTTGGTTTCAAAATTACTTTTTTTCCAAAGGTAAAATTCATGCTCATTTTACCTTTGAGTTACTCTAACAACTCTAATAAGGATAACATGAAAAAGTTTTTGTAACAAAAACCAAATTTTTTAATAAAATTTGTTATTATTGTTGCTGTTGTTGTTGTTGTTGTTGTTGTTGCTATTGTAACGTGTAATAAATTTGAAATTTTAGCTTTGAGTGCATCGCTTTGAGCATCATGTTTTGCTCATAATATGAATACAATACAATATTTTTTATTTACTTTATATCATCTTTTTGTCCTTTTTTTTTTTGTTTTTCGTTCTAGGAAAAAATCAATCGAGAAATTTTAAATTCAAAAGTTTTTAACATGGACGGCAAACGTAAAAGGAAACGTAAAAATCAGCGCGCCGTAAATGGTATCGGAGGCAATGGTCCGCTCGACACAGTTTACAATGCAAACACGGGCGGCAATGGTGTCGGTACAGGCGCTGGGAGTAGCGCTGCCGGCAGCAATACTGGCACAGTTGGTGGCAAGTGGAGGAACAACATTTCAGCGAAAGCACGTTCTTTAATGAATTTGCACAACAATGAAGCCGGCAGAAGGGTAAGTTGTTCACAATTAACGTTGCTAATAACTTTTTTCCATCTTAATTATCCGTAAACACGTTGTTGAAAAGGCTCCAGAATTGTGTTCCGAAAGAGCCTTTCTGTTAGAGAAATTTAAAAGCCCTGAATTATTTGCCGCTACAATAATGGCATATTAAATTGTTGCCGTTACACGTTATACGTTACACGTTACACGTTTAATGTTAACTTTTAATCAGAGTCAGTGACGCTTGTTATAATACCTGTTGCATGCAGTCGTTCCCTTCCCACTCTCTGACTCTCTCTCTCTCTCCCTCTCACTCTCTGACTCCCTCTCTGGTACTGTGTAACTATTGGTATTGGGGTATGGCAATACGAGGTGCAGTCAATTGCCAATTAGCACGACTTATTACATGACAAACATGTCCAGTACGAATGAACCAATGTGAAAAGTGCTCCGGGCAATTAATCTATGATGATTTCCTATGACGAAAATTGAAAATGGGCAGAAAATAAAATGAAATAAAATATCCAAATGTAAAAATGTAAAAATGTTAATAAAAATAAATTGCAAAAATATTAGCAAAAGCAAAAATAAGGCATGGAGTGGTGCAAAGAAGGCGTATGGAATGGGTGGGCGTATCGCTGTTGTTGGGTAGGCAACAGGTCATTTCTGTTGTCAGTGAACATTATTGACTCAGTTTGTTGATTTAAACGATTCGCAAGCTTTGCACATATAAAATGAAAAAATACACAAAAAAAAGTGTAAATTTAGTAAAGTAAATACGAGTATTGCAATGAATATTGTATGTTTTCCCACAAACAAAAAAAAACAAAACAAAATAAAATAAAATAAAAAAATTTGAGTGCTAATAATGAAATTATAAATTTAAGCTTAATTCCTATATATAAAAAAATAAAAATAAATCAAAATCAATTACCAGTTGTAATTGGAAAATTTATGTGACACATTTACATTCGATTTAAAAAATTGCCTGAGGCCAAAAGTGTTTAATAAAACATGTGTTCGACGTCAGTAACATTAATTGTGATTAAATATGCAAAATCTCTAATGAGTTCCTTGATTGAGTACATTTGCAAAATTTATTTTATTCATAAGAAAAAACTTTTCATATGAGCTTGTTTATTTACTAAGGGAAAATATCAATAAACATTTAATTCAGCACAAATAGGCTTCGGTAAAGGAATAAAAATATATTATATAAAAGTAAGCTAAACAAACTAAACGAGGGAATAATTTATGAAGGACATAACAAGAGCTTAGTTAAAATCAAATTGATATTAAATAAATACAGGGTAACTAAATCAGTACTATGTATTTCTCAAATGTCGTAACGGCCTTTGTATTTATCACATTCTTCACAAGTAAAGGAATAGAAATGATTATTTTGAAATAAAAATTGAAAAATTGAAAATTAATAACAATGAAATTGTTATTAAATTAATACAGGATATAATTAAGCCAGAAATATATATTATTTAAACATCATAGCGGTCAATGGCTTATTTTTATCTTTAACAATTGCTACTGACTTAATATAACCATATTTAAAATACAGAATATTCAATTGTTAGTCATAAAAGGTAATACCAGGCTGAAAAGTTAACAGTTTGGTGTTATTTAGGATCCGAACTAATTCATTCAAACATGAAAACAGTAATTTAGTTAACATCAAAGGAAGATGCTACAACTTTCTTCCTTACTTACTATTTATCACTAATAAAAATGACTAATAATTCCTAATTATTTATAACATCAATTGGATATTTAATTTTTTAATATATACAATATTTTTAAAATGGACTTTACTTTCAAATCTATCAATGCTTTCATCTACTTTGGCTACCTTATTATGTAGAATTCTCCTGATGAAGGCAAACGCGAATTTACCGAAATATATATAAGAATATACAATAAATATGATCTAAATAAAAGTTAAAATCTTAAAAACAAAACGGACTTTAACCGCCATGACAAACAACAAAGATGTCAACTTGGAGATCAGACGAAGAATCACCATTGCTAATAGATGCTACTATGAGCTCAGTAGGCAATTGAAATGTAGAGCTCTCCCTCGACAAACAAAACTTACGCTCTATAGATCGTTCATACTTCCTGTGCTTCTGTATGCTGCAAAAGCATAGACGTTATCACAGAATGATGAAGCAGCACTGGGAATGTTCGAGAGAAACGTTTTTCATAAACGCTTGGGTCCTCTACAAGTTGGCGACGACTACCGTATGCGAATGAACCACGAGCTGTACGAGCTTTATATATCAATGTTGATATAATTCAGCGAATTAACATTCAGCGACTTCGCAGCCTTGGTCATGTCGTGAGAATGGATGAAGATGCTCCAGCGAAAAAGGTATTTGAAGCAATAGTTGGAGGAAGAAGGCGTTGTGGTACACAGCGTCTCCGGTGGGGTGATCAAGTTGGGGTAGCACTAAGCGGACTTGCAGATGCACCTGGAGATTCATGCTGCGTTAGGCCGAACAGATCTCTGTCAGACGAACCTATCGTCAATAGAGCACCTATTTTGTTGTAGCTATTCTGTGGCTTTGGAAGAATACATCGTTTTGTCATTCATTTAGAAGAACAGAAGAAACAGAAAAGATTTCACGAGAAATTATTACCTTGTAAAAATTGGGACCTAATCCAATGGAATTTATAGGTTTGATAGTAAAGAGATGAGACCACTGTGCTAGGATTTTGGCGTAGAAAATACGTAATGCATTAAAAAACAAAATTAATGTCCAGCTAAACAACTTTTATAGAATGAAGAAATATGTCTGGGTAAAGTCTGTTTAATACTACAGTTAATCAAGCAAATTAAACTCAGAGAAATACTCCGGATCTAAATAAGTTGCGTAACAGTTCTTTAAATACCAGTAGGAAATCAACAACTTGAAAATAATATTGATAGAAAATAAAATTGTATACTGCGATCTATTGTACTTTTCCAAGAGCATAAATGTTATGCTAAGTTGGGAAATTTAAGGCTTTGACAAGCCTTCTAATTTCTTTTGCTTGAAGACCTCTGATCGCACTGAGATCAATTGAATCCACATCGAGGTATTTGAAAGATTTACTAACAAACTCTACCCGCAAGCATGTCCGATCTTTCCTTTCGCATTTCACAGGTATTACCGTCTCTGAATCACATCGATTTTAACTGGAACAATATATGCTTTCAACAAAATGGTGCATCATACAAATAAAGCTTATATAAAATGGATTTCTTTTTATACATATTATCATGTTTTCCTTTTTATTTGATTTAATTAGCTTTGATGAAAAGTACAAACTAAGCTCACAAATGTCAAATAATTTTAAGCAAAAATATTTAATTAACGCATGCTTGGTAACTGCAAGCAGCTCTCTGAAGTCACCTACCTAGTACTTCTTTTTCGAAAATATAGTACATATTAATGAATAAATTTGTGCATTTTTGTGGAAAAGAGTAGAAAAATAGGGCATGACAGCTAGAAAATTATTTTGCAAGAAAAGTTTGCATAATAATAGAAAGAATATATTAAAGAAAAAATTGTGTTACAATATCATTTGTAATTTTTTCAAGAGAAATTAAATTAATAAAATAGACTTTAATATTCTTGAATTATGGCACACATAGTCAAATAAAATATTGAATATTTTCTACTGTTATCCTCTTCTCTACTCCCAATGAGGCATAAGGCTTAAAACTTAAATACATAGTAAAATTTATTACCCATAATAAAATCTAAATTAATCTGGTTGCTTGCTTATAGAACCGTTTACATATTACTGACGTTACCTACTGTACCGCCCAATAAAATTTAATTACCGCCTATGCAAATATAAATTTATACATTTTCAGTTTGTAAATAATTAGATTGCGCGATTCTTAAAAGGAATTTCTGCTTTATTGCTGTCATTTGAAAATAATTATTTAACATTCGCAACAATGGCTTAGCAAATCACCGAGATTGCTTGCCGGCTGCGATAATTGCAGTTGTAACTTTTCAAATTGCCAAGTGTCAAAAGAGTGATTGCCAAGAGCAATGCATTGCCTTATAAAGGCACACCTTCCAAGACCTAGGTGACTCTGTGTGATTCTGTGTGACTCTGTGTGACTCTGTTGCGGGTGTGCATGTCACTCTGTCACAATTTTTATTAAAATATTTATAATTTCTTAGTTTAATTAAAATCTTTAAATTATATTAATAAAGCATTTGACAGTTAACAAATTGCAAACGCAATTAAGTTCTTTAAAGATACTATGTACTATAATGTACTATAAACCATAGAGCGATTTTTTTGAAATACTTGATTTATTTCAATTAATTTGATTTCTTTCATTTCTTGTAAATAACATTTCATAATTAATTTATGTGATGTGATTATTTATTTATTATATTTGTAAAAAGAAACATTAAAGAACCCTGAACTAATTATTCAAAAAAATTTAATTAAATGGTATCTAACCGCACATACAATAAATGTAATATTAACTTTAACAAACTAAAATTGAAAAATAAAAAATATTCAACAATTTTTCTGATATTGGAGAAAAAAGGGTTCAGCTTTTATTGTTATTATTATTATTATTAAAAGAAAGGATGTTGCACCGCACCCTAAAAGATCTATGGTGCCCCTTTGTCGAATTAGAGTGTTTCTCCAAGTCCGATTTCTTCAATAAAAGACAGTAAAGAGCCCATCTTTCCTAGTCTTGAATCCTTATGATCCATGAAATACCCTCCTAGGTGTTTTTTCCGCTTGTACATCCATACCGGGTACTTCTCAAGCACATGGTATGCAGTTTCTCTCTCTTCTTTACCTCCTCAGCCTTTAACTAATCTTCTACAATATGATTACTCTAGAGATGACAATTGGAGAAAATTCCACTTATAACCAAACAGAAGAGACCCACAACTCTTTCTGGCTAAGACTTCATGACAGTAATGAGGCAATAGGAACACTTGCATTTGTTCCATCCAAAATTATAATTTGAAGATTAACCAAAAAATTCTTAAAGATGTAAAGTAGAAAAGAATTGGAAGGACTATGCAATAGTAACGATATAATTAGACCATGAAGATGTCCTAGATGTAAAATCCTAAAACGAAGTAGAACCAAACAAAAGACTGTTATAATTTCTGAATTAGCAAGAGAGTCAAAAAAAAAGGTCGAGAACACCTTGCAATAGTACTAAGGCAATTATATATCACGGGAAACTAAATAAGACTACAACTCTATTAAATATACCTGCTAATTGAATCTGGATTTTTTAAACGAAATAGAATGTAGAACTGTTGTTGATTAGGCAATTTTTAAGTATTTACAGTATGAAAACCAAAACACTTCGAAGACCTTTTCTTGCTTTAAAACCTTACTTGCGATTGTAAGAGCGTCGGCTTGAATTCATCTTCTAATACTTTTTATAATGTCCATAGTATACGAGTATTAATGTGAAGAACATATCCTAGAACATTTTTACTTTTCAAAGATTTAATGCATCTTATATTTCATCGATTGTAAGGTGATCGGCGTTTATGTTATACAGCGCTGTTATCTTATATATCTTACAGAAATTTATAGTATAAGGTTGCACTTCGTGTAAACTTATTCAAAGTATTTCCTTCGAACTCTTATTTGCTTATCTCTAATAGTCATTACGTTAATATATTCGCATTCGACAGGGCTTAAAATGTATGATAGTTCTTATGAACAGAACTTCAACTCACCACTTTCACTCGTTAAATTGAAAAATTCTCTGGTTTATCCTTTTTTACTTGCTTTTTAGTTATTTCATACAACAATGTTTATTCCAGATTCACTTCTTCCTTGCATTAACAGCCATTTTGGTTCTTGCATTTGGTTTCTGCTTTTACACTCAACCATTGTCTCTGTCTCTTCCATTATTTTCCGGAGTCTAACTGACCTTCATTATTTATTTGTAATCTTTTTCTTAGTTAGGTTTCGCAGATGCTGCCTCGGCGTTGTCTTCACTGAAAACAAAGCCGAATATTCTGTATAAAAATTCGACTTCTGTTGGATTGTAGCCTATGTTTGTACACTACCCTTAGGCGTAACATCATGCACTGTAAGTGCGTATATTCTGAATGTCGCATAGTATACTACTAGCTCTCCGTAATAAATAAATGTTGTCAATAAGTGTTATTGACCATTCAATCCATAACTTTCATGGACTTCCTAGTTAAACTTGGAACTATTATTATTCATTTTTCATTTTTTTATAATAAATTTTTGTGTGAGTTCTAGAAGTTCAGTTTGAAATGCTCGATAAGTTCCTTAACTATTTTTTGTAAATAATTTTTCACATAAAATCTATTATTAAACTATTTCAATAATGAGTAAAAAGGTATTTCCTTTGCTGAAATTCTCTTAAAACTTTTTATAAATAAGTTTTAGTATTTCTGGTATCATTTTGTGTTTAATTTTCTTGTAGTTTAAGTTCAGAACAAATCAATTTGCACCGCAAAACATGTTGACAAATTGGTTGCGTTTTTTCAGTCTACAAAATTTCATTTTTTTGTTTTCTCATTCATTTATTTATATTTTTTTTTTGTTTTTTAACAAACATTTTTCGATAAAGTGTAGCCAAAATTGCTGATCAAAATGTTTTTGTTACTTTTCCTAAAAATTTTTTCCGCTATAGTTTTTTATTGTTTTAACCTCCGAGTAGACCTCTGCCAAACAAATTGACCAACTCGAGCTGCAACTTCCGTTTGGCAACCGCAATATGCAATCGCAAATTATAAAAAATGTAAATAAGGAAAAAATGAAAAAAATGGAATAAAAGGAACAGAAGTGAGTCGAAACCGAGTCGAAAATCCACTGCACCATTCGCCTGTTATTCGATTATTTGGTAGACGAGACAGACCATTGGAGATACTCGCAATTCGTTATCTGTCCATAAAAAATGTACATCCACATTTTGATAAGTATTGTATTTTGCAACGAGTTTTAGGAATTTTTTAAATATTTATGTACATATATATATATATAACATATATAAATATATACAACATGATAAATTTTATACAAGTGCGGAATAAAAAGTTAAACAAATAATTAAAATATTTAAAAAGAGTTGTT
This sequence comes from Teleopsis dalmanni, assembly GCF_002237135.1. Taxonomy (NCBI): domain Eukaryota; kingdom Metazoa; phylum Arthropoda; class Insecta; order Diptera; family Diopsidae; genus Teleopsis; species Teleopsis dalmanni. The sequence continues at coordinate 20,144,681 of NC_051847.1, read as the reverse complement.
CGTCAATTGCTGCTCTATTATGTGTTATTAAAAAAGTGCAAAAAAAAATTGTTTTAAGTAATATTATTAAAAATAATAAATTATAAAAAAAAAATAAAAAGTAGATGTTTTGAACTCCAGCTCCCTTTCCCTCTTGCACCACTATAAATTTAAATATAGACGGCCTATTGTGATTTAATATTTAATATATAACACGTACGCCATCTTTTGGAGCCTAAACCAGTTTTTGTGCAAGATGAGCTGCCTACTGCCCCATAAATACGAATCAAATCGATTGAAAACAAATTGAACAGTTCTGTGTTTAAACTAGAATAACAGTGTTTAAACTTCAGTATACATAACCATAAAAACCTCTCATAAGAAGAATTTTTTGTCAGTGTATTCAATCGGTAAGAACAAAAGTCACTCTTTTAAGAATAAAGTGTTATCCTAGAATAAAATCAGTAGGAATAATGATCACTCTCATGAGAAGAGGGTTTTGTCTAAGAATCGGTTCAGTAAGAACATTAATTATTCTTATCAGTAAAAATTAATGTCTAAGAATTGTATCACTAGGGACGCTAATCACTGTCAGAACTTAAAAATTGTATAAGAGCAAGAAAAAGATCTATAGACCTAGGAAATTAGTTGATTTGCCTTTTAAATTCATTTTTACTCTTACGAAAATAAAATTTTTAATTCAGTTTTCTGGCTAATTGTTTTATTTTGCGACGGGATACTCCCTATTTCTTTTAAGATTACTTATTTCTCTCATTAGAATGAACTATCTTATCCAACTTGCTGATTGGGTAATTTGTTTCAGTTATGGGGTAGTTCTTCTGCCTCTAATGCATAACTCGTAGAATAATGAAATGTTCTATTCCGCTTGCTTCTTGAATGACTTATTATGGTAATCGAGTGGTTTTTCCTCCTTTGAAGGCGGTTTCTAGCTCTTAGGAGAATGAAAGTACTTGCCTTCTGCAGCTCACTGGTGATTAGGTGATTTATTCCGTTTATTCCGTCCTTGAAGATGATTTCTTATGCTACAAAAAATGAAGTACAGAATCAAAATTGCTAGTTGGATGATTTATTTTTGCGACCTATTTTTGCGACTAACCTTTTTAATCTTAACCACTCTTTAACGCGTAGCGTGGCTTTCGATTTTATTTTTACTGTGTTAGTGATCCAGAAGATTCATCCAAAGATAAATTTATTTATTTTAGTTAAGTATAAATCAAATCATATGATAGTAAATGTTATTTTTTTTGAGGGTCATGTTATGCAGTTAGTCATATGATGAACTGTCGCAATGGTCGCGACGCGTATATTAAGTATAGTATATTGTTTTATATTAAGGCGTGGCAAGTGCCTTGATTAGTCTCACTTACAAATTAAGTGAAAAAAAACTTAGAACTTGAGTATTTAAAGTCTGTGCAGTTTTAGTTATTTATGAAAAAACACGATTAGTCATCGTTTCTTATTTGACTGGCACGAGCTCTAAGTCCGGCACTTGCTCACCAACATATTATGTATGAAGTACCTATATACTTATTATATAAAAATTTGACTATTTTCTAAGATCACTAATGATGAGTTCTTGACAATACTCGAAACCGCGTTGTGTGGTCAGCTAAACTTCAATAAATTAATCAAATTTTTGTTGTTGTTTCTTCATTACTATTCGAACTCTTCTAGTTACGTTTTGCCATAAGACGCATCATATTCGGTTAAATATGGTACATTTATTCATTAGCCCAATTTCTTTTGGTATCTTAGTTAATGACAATTTCTTACTTCTCTTAATATCATGCTCTATATAAGAGCTATATTACTGCATCTATCTTATCGTTAGTTACAATATTTTTATTAACAAATAAATTTTATATAAAAATTTTTCTATGATCTAAGTCATAACTTGAATGTTGTGGACTATTTTTATACTTCTTATATTTATATATTTCACTTAGTACTTATATAGTATATTTTGTAGTAGTTCTTACGATTTTCGAGATATAATTTTTTATTTACAACTTAGATATAAACTATTAAGGGTTAAATAAAAATAAGTTATAAACTACATAAATGCATATATTTTACACATTTTAACATCCCAGAAGCGATATATACCTATATCTGGTGTATATTGTATCGATATACATTCCTCGAGATTTGTTTTTTTATTTACAACTGTGACATAAACTATTAAAGTATAAGTAAAAATGAATTATAAGCTACTCATACATTTCCTACATTTCCACATCCCAGAATCGATATATATATATTGATATACATCCCTCAAGATATATAAATATGTTAAAGCTATTTGAGTCAGTACACTTGAACAGTTTAACTCTCTATTAACTTCAAAGCTCCTCCTTTTGCCTTAACTGTATTATATATTTATGCTTATATCTTATATATAACTGTGAGATAAATAAGTATATTATAAATTCAAATAACTGATAAACCATTCAGATATGAAAAAAGAAAAACTGTCCCTAATGAAATATGAATTTGTTTCCTCAAGAAAATGGTTTCGGATCCATCATCTTCCCTTCTCTAATATACAAATGACTAGTAAACACAAAATTCTTTAGAACTTTTATAAGAATCTGGAAATGAGTTTAGGGTGATTGGAACTGAATGGGAATTACCGTTATTTTGTCACAGATAGTGTCGTGGCCGCAACAGTGCAATAGAAATTTTAAAAAGCATGGCGTCTACACAATATGTCGTATGTCGCCATCATTGTGTTATCAGCAAAAACTTAGGAAGGAAGGCAAAAAGTGTAGTTTCCTTGGCTGCTGCAACTGCTGCCGAAATTGCATATTTTGTGAATATTTTTGTAAATGGAATGGTTTTTTTCTATCTTTTGTTTTTTTTTGTTGTTTAATATTTGCAGATTTTTTTATGTTTTTCCTTCAATAGACGAAGTGGTTTGTTGTTTCATTTCTGGTGTACTTTTCGCCATTCGACGGTACACATGTATCGCGAATTCATTTTGTTTGACATTTGATATGTCGCTCGATTGCTCTGCGTTGTTGCGTTGTTGCGTTGTTGCATCCAAGTTTGTTTTTGTGAAAAATGATGCCTGCCGATGCTCCTGCCAATGTTGCTGTAATAAACTCGACGCACAAAAAAACGCAGAAGCGCAAAAGCGCAAACACTGCGCTTAATATTGCCAAATGGAAAATAAATTGCAAACTTTAAATTGAGTTAAGCTGCTTTGCGATATTGTTGCCAAAAAATAAAAATTCCTCAACATAATAACAACAAATTAAAATAAAAATAAAACCAATAAAGAGAAAAAGAAAATCGGAAAAATCATTTGTATCTCTTTTGACACGTGAAATTAATTTAATAAAAAAGCAAAAGCGAAATTAAAATGAAACGGAAATTTGAATCAAAATTGGCTTTTGTGCATAAAATATTATTCTGCAAATATTTTGTTATTGGCAATGGCAGCAGCAACAATTGCTCCCAATAAAAATATTGCAACAAATAGCAGCAATTGGCATTTTCGTGCCACAATGTCGCATTACACGCAATGATGCAATAACGCAACGACGCAAAGACGCAGAGACATGCACATCCTTGCGCTGACATGCAAAATTGATGCGATTTGTCACGCTTAAATGGGAAGCGTGGCGTTTTACATTTCGCTGCGGTTAGACTGCCAAAATTATTGTCAAAATTTATTGTCAAATGTCTGCGAATGCTTTTGATTTTTCTCCTTGAACATAACAAAAGCCAATCAGAATTGTCAACTCGGCTGCTATTCTACGCCACCGAGTTTCCTGCATTGACTTTTATTATTTCGTTTTGCAGCCTGGCAGCCTGGCAGCCTGGCACATGAAGTCATGCGCTTTTAATATTTAAGACTCGGTTCCTTTCCTACTACAGCTGTCATTTTCCATTTGATTTTTACTTTCCAACTTTTATAGAAAACTTAAGAAATTCTTAAATTCGTTTCGCATTTCATTTCGTTGGCGAAATGCGCAACAAAGTCGTTAAGTTACTTCAAAGCCACACAAACACATGTAGAGGAAAGCCAGTGCCTAAGCGTATCCTGTGACATCCCTGCTTGCGAGTTTGTGTGAAGTACGAGTATGTGTCATAAATTTTATAAGGATTTCATTTTGGTGACATTTTCAAAGCTAAGTGTAACGTAGCTGCTCTGTGTGGGGGTCCCCTACTTTTAACTGTCAGCACCGCTGCAAATAGTTGTGATTTTTCTCTGCTACTTATTGGATCTAATAAAAGTTTTTAGCTATTTTGGCATCGCGAGCACGAACGCATTTAAGTCAATGAAAAATGTCTCTTACTACACCCACCCCCTACCCTCCTTTCTGTTTTCCTTTTTTTCGTTTGTGTGTTATTGGATTAAAGTGGAAAATATAACAAAGGAACTATCAACATGCCACTTTACTCATAATTGGACATGTGTACTCATGCTAAATGCTTTCATAAGGATTTCGTTCATTTATAATACGATGTTCTGGATTTATTTGGATAAATTATAAAAAGAAAAGCTAATCATTGACAAGTTTTTATTAATAATAGATTATTAATATTTATTTTATATAGGAAGAAATTCTTTAAAGACAGGCTGATTTCTTTTGTTCGGTAGTAGGTAGGTAGATAGGTTGAAGTTTCGGCCTTTTTTCCAAATAGCCCACTTGAGCTCAAATGTTGGTCCATTGTGGTGGAATAGCATTGTACATACATAGATTTAAATCAGTATGCAGCCTACACAAAAAATGGTAACGACTCCCACATCACGTAAAGGAAAACCAACCTGACAGTTCTATAAACTTGGCCAGGTCCCTAACATTACAGGATAAAAGCTCAGTCAGATAGTTGGATAATGTTAACTTGCAAAAATCATGAAAGATATTTGTATTGTGCTGTCTGCGTGAGATATATAAGGTTCTGCAACCAAGATATAACATATCGGTTGATAGGTCCATAGGATAAACAATAAAAATAATAACCTTTTGTTAAATTTTCGACTTTATTCATCAACAAAGTCTCTTTCAAGAGTAATACAATCATTCATTTCAATACCTCTCAGTTTCTTCTATGACTTTTTCATTAGAGCCAAATCTCTTTCAATCTAGCATTTTTTTTCTGATCTGTGAACAGGTAGTAATCGCTCGGGACAAAATCCGGTTAATACAGTGAGTGCGGGAACAATTCAAAATGTAATTCGTCCATTTTGGCTATTGATATGTGTGACGACAAATTGTCTTCCTAAAAGAGAACTTTTCTCTTTTATTGTCTTTCATTTATTTTGTGGTGATTGATTTCAAATGACAAATGTAAAAAATATGACACTATCTTATTGAATAAATTTTCTTGTTGAATAAATTTATTGAAGTTTAGTTGACTTTGATAATTAATAACACTTTTTAATATAAGTTTCACCTTCAAACTGTAATTCTACTTTAAAAACAGGAATCATTTAAAATATATGAATAAATTTATAATAAAATTAATTTATGGAGCAAATAATAATTTTATTTAATTCTTTATTTTATTGCATTGCAGGCCGTTATAAAGAAAACTCGTATAACTTGCAAATGCCATGGTGTCTCCGGTTCATGCAGTTTAATTACGTGCTGGCAACAGTTGTCATCGATAAGAGAAATTGGTAAGTGATTATTGCGATTTTAATTAAAGTCTCCCTCACCTACAAGGTGTGGTTGCTGTATTTGCTAATTTCATTAAGCAAGATTTATTCACCACAAGTTTTGGTATAAAATTAAAAATTTATTTTCTTCATACATTATAGGTGACTATTTACGTGAAAAGTATGAAGAATCTACGGAGGTGAAATTAAACAAACGGGGGCGGTTACAAGTTAAAGATGCACAGTTCAAGGTGCCAACAGCGCACGATTTGGTTTATTTGGACGAAAGTCCTGATTGGTGTCGAAATAATAAACAGCTACAGTGGCCGGGTAAGTCCAAATAATTTAACACATTTATAAATATTCATTTGCTTATTTTATTGTTCTATAATTTTTATTTTATAAAACGTGCTAATTGATCAAATACTAAAATGATATAATAAAATATAAAATGACTTGCTTATGAATAACGCATGCAACTCTGTGTTAAAAATATATAGATTAAATTAGATTTTAAGATGGGTTGGGAACTTATTACCAAGTCACTGCATCCTTTGAGGATTATTGTGACATACCCACTTCAGTTCCATAGACGAGTAACAGTTAAGAATGCTATAATGTCCTTTGGAGAGATGCCGCCTAATTCCGTTATAAGTGGATAGGCAATGGATAAGTGCCGAAATCTGAGTCTGGCGAGACTAGTGATACACAGTGATACAGAATGTGTTCTGCAGTTTCTCCTCCTGCAGCTATCGTCTCTAGTAATACCTAGAATTGATAGATGCTTTTTAACACCGCAATGCACAGTGCGAAACCCTATGACAAGTCGGATGCCACTTCTGTTCTGAAACGACATGGATTTTTTAGCTTGTCTGCAGGCAATTGTATTATCCCAATCAGTCTGAGCTTAACGATATAAAAAATTTATGCGATAAATTTTTACGATAAAATTTTCGTGTAAATTTATCAAGTTTGTGTGTAAATTATTTTTCATACAAGATTTATCACTTAATTTACAAAGTAGTTAAATGTATACGCTTGTTAGGTTTATAATACATTTATCAGTTTAGCTGAGTACTCTTAATGTCAATAAACTTAATGTATTATTTATATTAACTCATATTATATTGAATTAAAATGGTAAAAAAATTTAGCTTCAGATCGTATTGTTAAGATATTTAATGCTTGCCTAATTTTAGTTTTACGGTCTTTTTTCATAGCATGTACAAGCACCTGTGATATTAATGGTGATTTCAACAAAACTAAAACTCACCATACTTTCAACTAAAGCTACTTAACAATTCCTTTAAATAATAATAATGTTTTTCTTTCACATACTTTAGGCACGCATGGTCGCATATGCAACAAGACCTCATCCGGATTGGATGGATGCGGCATACTCTGCTGTGGACGAGGCTATAATACGAAAAATATTGTCGTACGTGAACGTTGCAACTGCAAGTTCCACTGGTGCTGCCAAGTCAAATGCGATATTTGTGTAAAAGTCCTCGAGGAGCACACATGTAAATAATTCACAGCAAAAACGGATTGAATGTGCAAAAATTAAAGCACAAAAATGGAATAATAATAAAAAAATCTGCAATCATTTAATGTCCCGCTAAGTAAACAAACATGTTAGACTACTTTCTCTTAGCCGTAAAGAAAATTATTTATTTTTAGTGACTAGGAAATATTTATTTAAGTACTTTAATGTAAAAATCAGTGCATTTAAACAGAAAACGTAGATTTACGAAGAAAATTCAAAATTAGTTTTTAGTGGAGGTTCGATTACACTAAACTTGATGAGATGAGATGATGAGATGAGAAGATATATATATACATTTTATCGCTATCGTAAGGCTTTGTAAGCAAATTCCATAAGTTAAAATGCATCACAAAACTAATGATATTATAGCTATGATATGTAATAAAGCAAACATATATTTAATTAGGATTAAAAAATAAATTACTTCAATTTTAAGAGTTTAGAAATGTATTTACTGCCAAACAGACGGGCAGAAGGGCAGACGTGTGTGGATCAGACGGGTTGAAATATGGGAGAGCATACACACAGGACAGTAGCCTAAACTGTAGCTTTTCTAGAGAGCGACTATCCTTTATTGTTGTGTATATTTATTTGTAATTTTTTAAAATAATTATCAGCAAGTATATAGTATATACATACATATATATACATATATTTATAACCGTACAGTTAATTTATATATTAAGAATAATATAATTATTTCTATTTTAAATAATTTGTATATTTTGTTCTGCTCTCCAGTAAAGTTTTTTTTTAAATTAAGTACATAAATTACTTATATGTAGGGAAGTGAGTGTTATGTTTAGTGTTCCAAATTGTAGATATGTCCAATCGAGTTTAGCTTGATAAACGTGCAAAATTTTGTCTATAAATGTAAGTCAGAAGTAAAAAACAAATATTTATATATGTATTTAAATTTATTTACTTTATAAAAATATATAAAAAATATATAAAAACTATATAATAAATGTATTTATATATAAAAATTAAAATAACGAACAAAAACAGAATTCATACTCAATAGAAAGTAACTTTATGACGACCTTTTAGAAGAAACGTCCTTTAAAGAAAGAATTATTAAATTATATAACAACATTAGAAGAGAAAATAATATAACAAAGCGTATAATTACTTTAAGTAAAATAAAAATTATAATTAAATATTTTTTCCAGCTTTAATTCCTTTTTTGTTAACGAAAAGGATGTTTAAGCTGCTGTATCTCAACTTTACTCGTAATTCGAACAAATCATCTTGAAATGGTTTTTAAATTTATTTACTGCACAAAAAGGCTAATCAAATATTTATGGAAAATTTATGTAGAAATAATATAAAAAATAAGAAAAAATTATTTATATTGTATGTCGACGTAATCTCTTAAAATTAAATGTATGTAGTTCTTAAGTCATAGATGTATTTGTGGGTGGGAAGGAATCGCAAAAAAAAAACACGTAATAAAAAGAAATCAAAAAATAAAATAACTTTTATTTCAACCTAACATCCGATTCATAACCTTAATCCTTCAGTGATTAAAGTGACGAGAGAACTAGAACTTGTCATTGTCGTGTCATTGAGAATGCCATAATCAACGTATATAATATATATTTTCTAATCAACAAAATTTCCGGTACTGCTACTTTATGTGTATTTATTTCATTCATAAGCAAAACAAGTATAGGATATATAAGGATATGTATAGGGATATATAAAAATATATGTATGGCTTAATCGAAAAATATTGACTATAACTAAACCTAGACGAATTTGATAAAACTTTTTAATGTAGGTAAGGTTGAAGTGGCTGTTTTGCACTCCAAAGCTCATTAGAGCATAAATAATAGCTCAATGGGATATTACGAGTACAAACGTTGATTTATACGTCAGACCAAGAAGACTACGAAAAAAGGTAGATCACACAGGCAATGTCGAAGTTGACTGTCGAAGTCGAAGTCAACTTCCTTCATAACTTTGAAAGATGATAGCTCTATTAATCGGCCATAAAAAAGAATCCAAAATTTTAAATTTCTTACTAGCCAAAGGTGATCTCTGACATTAAAATGAAGCTCAATTTCTCCCTGCTTCGAACAGCTGCTTCCATACAAAAGCCATTATCAAAAGGACCAAGTTTCATTGTATGTCTTCGTACGCAGTTATCGCATACGCAGTGACCTGACCTGAGTCCAGATACCAAAGTGTTGAGTAGGTTCCGCTTTTATTGAATTAGTAACTGAAATATTTCTTGTCTAAATGGTATCAGATCAGGTTTGGTTGAGAAGTTCGTGCTGAAAATACTGTTAACACTTTTAGTGAGAGACATCTATTGGCCATTGTGACGTTCTTAAAATTGAAATGGTTCTTCTTTAACCATTTTGTCTTCAAGATAAAACTGAAGACAATAGACAAGTCTACTATAGATATCTCTGTCAAGTCAGTGAACAAATGGTCTGCAAGTCATTGAATTCATTTTACCTGTAGTCCTCGACAAAGACATAATATATTCTATGTCTTCTTTCTATGGATTATATCTCCTTTTTCTGGTAGCAACTCCATGTACATTGTATCTGTCGGAATATGTCGTCGTTGAAGCTTCAGGGCAATGTCACAGTAACCCGTCTGTCTTCTGTAATTTCTGTTTAATCCAAGTTATAAGGCCCGTGCAACCTCACAGTATTTGCGATTAGTTCACAAGCGATTAGTTCAGTTTATACAACGGAGCATATTAAGAGATGTCGGCCTTATTTATTTGAATTTGGTGGTCCCTATTCCTATGTACAGGAACCCAGCATATAAAGATACTGTGATTTTAATCAATGAGGGCGCGTTAATCAATAAGGTGTGATATTTCATCGCAATCCTCGATTTCACAATTCCCAATTTGATTGGGCTCATGGCTGCTTGATTGTTTATGAAGAGAATGATATTCTTAGGACTAATTTGTATACGACTGGCTGCTTTTTCGATTGCGTATATCTCCGGCAATAATGTACATCTCTTGAACATGTAAGTACACTTGAAATAATATAAATGATGATAATGATAATGACGACGATGATGGTAATAATAATGATGATGATGATGATAGAAGGCAGAGCGAATGCATGCTATTTCGATTAATGAATAGCAATTTTATAGTAAATAAATTATTGAGGCAACGCACAATTGTCGAAAGGTTGGTGCACTGACTAAGTAAAAATTTCAAATCAGTTTTTACGTAAGATGGCGCTAAAGTCGGGTTGTTGCACTCGGTCTTTATCACAATTTTTCCCAGTGTTGTGAAATAAAATTAGTTAAAAAATAATTTAATATTAACATCAGTTTAAGAAAAACAACAAAAAAAACCTGTAGCTGTTTTGAGTATTGCTAAATATCCATAAAAAGTGGGCTCTTCGAAAATATCGCTTATATTCAATTATTAGAACTTTAGTACTGTTTCTTTCTTTCAATTATTTTTAATAAATTTACTATTGCCGTTTTTGAATAATAAAATTGGGGTGCCTTTTTCAATCGATATTAAAAATATCATTTTTGATTAGTTAATCCTGAGCAAACACTCAAGATCAATTTATAGCACTCCAGATATTTTGCCAGAGTACAAAGTTTATTCTGAAACTAACAGCTGTTTTATATGACTTGACAAATAATATGTGAAATATGTATTTATGAAAAATGTCTCTATACATAACATTTAAACAATATATCTATTGACAACACATTGATTGATAAATAGATAAACAAAAAAACATAAAAAGATAAACAGATATGTTTATATGTAGATATGTTTACCGGTGATATAAAACTAAATTATCCTTTCCAATAAAACGCGGTGCAGGCTATCATTTTTGAGTGTCATTCAAGTGAGGAAATCCATGAATGACACTCAAAACTGATAGTCTGCACCTTTGAATGACACGCAACCAACATGGTGGCGTACTCACAAAATTTTTGGTGAGCACATCATTTAGCTTCTTGTCGTGAAGATAAATGGGTCTGCCACCAAAAAACTTTCATTCATCATTCAAGAGCATATTTTTGCATGGTCGCACTAATACACTTACAGGGTGCGAAACACACTTACAGCGTGCGTAAACACCTTTACAGCATGCGAAACACATATATAGCATGCGAAACACACTTACAGCGTGCGTAAACACCCTTATTCTTTAAAAATTTTGCTTAATTGACAACTCTTGAATGTGAGCATGTTTAAGTTCGGTCGGTAGAATAAATTTGAGCAAAGAGACTGCAATTTGAATGACATTCAAAAATGATAGTCTGCATCGCGCTTTAAGAAAAGATTGTCCCACGTGGAAAGTAAAAATTAATAAAGTTGTTTTATTGTAAACTTATGGCACAATATCCATATTAATGTAATCAATGTAAAAATCTCACTACGATATTGATATATTGCTTAATGGAATATGTTGTTCTTACTACTATAATACTTTGTCAAATTCACATACCCGGAAAATCGGAATTACTCTATTATAACACTTTTAAAATTAATAAAGGATGCGAGTATTCAGATTAGATACTATTTTATTAGTATTATTTATGGAAATATTATGGTACCAAAATTATATTCTTTAATTTTATATCACTTTTTAAGCATCCAGGAGATCAACTTAAAGTAGAAATGAAAAGGATTATCTGCAGAACATTCCCAAGAAAATATTTAAATATTTGCTAAGAAGAACCGTAACAACAATAACATACACAGTGCAAGCCTGTGGCAGTGATGTTTTTGATTTCACATTTCAACGTCGTGAGGATGCAGCATGTCACGAATAAATCCAAGTACATTCCGTTGTACGAGCAGTTGTAACAATGCAGGTATAAGTCTAAATGAAATGTAAGTCATGTCTGATGTATATTCCTTTAAAGTATGGTATCCTTTATTTAAAGTTGTTTCCTGACACACATGTATTTGTTGCTGTAGCAGTGAATTTATGTTACTGTTACTTCATTTCCTCTGATTGAACACAGAACACAGAACTTTGACATCCTTTCAACTTTGTTTTGGTTGTTATTTACTTTAGATTGTCATTGTTTTCACTCATCTAAGGATTTGAGATAATTTGATTTGATTTGATTTCTTGTATAAATTATTGCGTCTTTAAATGAGCTGAAAATATCTTCGTGAAATAGAAACCCTAAAAAGATGAATAAAAATTTTTAATATTTTAAATTGTATGGTGAGGATATGCTTTGGACTTTAATATCAACCAGCATAAATATTCACTCAAAATGTTACCTGTACCGCTTAGGTTTAGTATCAAAAGTTTGTTGCTTAATAGAAAAATTTTTTACTTGATATATGTGTTGATTATTGAAAGATTGTATTTACATGTTAAATATGATTTGCATCTGATCTCTTAGGGCCAGGTTAAGTAGAGTGTCACGGGCACATCAAAATCGGCTCTTTCGGGCTAGGACGAAAATTCTTGTTATGTAGAGTGTAACATCAGTATTACCAATTTCGTGTTTTTACTACTACTACTACCCCTTCTTCAATTCACTTGACGATATCTCCAGCATTAGCATTAGCCAGATTCTTGCCTTTGTTAATGCCTCTGGCTGGTTTTAGTTTGACCTTCTATCTACTACCCACTATTAAGAGGTTTTTTGTGGATTCAAAACAGCTTTTTGGCTAATTGAGGAGGACTCGTCCTTCTTCCACCTCAACTTTTTTATTAACCATTTACATAAGAAGGATTAAAAATTTAATAAATTTTTCACAGTTTTGTTAAGTAAAACTCACATTTTGTACATTCTGAATAAATATACTTACTATAAAGAGGAGAATGTAGAGGAAGTAATGGTAGTAATATCTTCCTCACTGCCAAATGCCAACTTTTAATGCAATGCAATATACACCGATATTAACTGTGCATTATTCAACCAAAAACGTTTTATACATCATTTAATTTTAGTTGAATTGCACTTCCTACTGTAATACTGTCAGCGCAATACTCCTTGTTTCGGGTTGCCATTGCCATTTTGTATCCTTGCACATCTTGTTTGCTCGTTGGCTCTTCCTTTGCTGTGTGAAATTTGTTTCATCCTTATTTGTTCTACTGGCATCACGTAACATAAAGTGTTGTTGACGTTTTGCACTTTTGAGTTTACAAATGTCTCTTCACTTTATTTTAAATTCGTTGAATGCATCTGAGCTGGAATTTAAAAGAGGTAAAAAAAAATTTTATTATCTACTAAAACTGGGTTGGTTACTGACATTGATATGTAGTTCCTCCGTTTAGTGGATGGATATCATTCTAAAACATTAATCACATATTAAGTTTCAAACTACATAAAATTTTTAAATAGGTGCCCAATAGCAAATATTAAGCAAAAGTGGAGCATTACCAGATTATTTAAAGTATCGGAAGATGCACAGAGGAAGGATGATTAAAAGAGGAAGGGATAACAGGCAAAAATAATTTCAGTAGAGTATGAACTATTATTCTTACAACTTTTTCTTTACCTATGGTTTCTTTCTAAATTTCTATGCACTCTGAATAATGAATATTTAACTGTAATGAGTATTTTTCTGTGATAGCCCAGCTTTCGTTTCCTAATGAGAAAGGGTTTTGTGGTAGTACTCTTTACTTTCGCAAAAACACAGCAGACTCTTATCAAACTGTTCATCCATGAGGACAAAAGATTTGTTAAATAACCTAAATTCAACAAGATCCACTTGATTTTTGTGTTCTTGTTGTCTTTTAAGGTTTCATGCGAGGAATGCGTTGGTTAAACGGGAATAAATCGCTAATTGCGGACAGCGGAAGGATATCTGCTTACCTGCAACTGCAAGCAATCACCTACAGACATATTAATAATTTCTGATATTTCCAACATTGACATCAAATTTGTGTCTGAAGAAATTTCCAAACTCATTGTGCTAGAAATTAGGTGTGGAATTTGTTCTCTTAACACTTCTTGGTTGATTCGCGTTATGAGAATGTACCGAGATAAATCCTCCGTCGCCAACGGAAATGTTTGTTTGCTCACCGCTTCAATACTGCCTCTATGACATTTTCAAAGTATACATTGCATTTCAAAAATATTAGCGAAGAGCATCTATCGATGGTGCTGCCCATATCATCACCAATTGCACTCACTATCTGCTCTCTGGTGCCAGCCAGTGTTAATTTTCGAAAGAACTCTCTGGCTTAATGGTAAATGTGGCCTCAATTTGGCAACTCAATATTCTCGATCCCATAAAAAAATTTCTTAATTTATTTTACAACAGATAGAGTCTATTCTTCGTAGGTGTCAAAGTAGGAGGGCTATTTAGAACTTCAAAGAATTTAGTTTAACCTCATTTTGCAAATACTCATTATGCACTTCTAGCTGATATATTCAGACGGTTATCTGCAGAATTATTACTAAAAATTAAAATATATTTATTATTGAGAAACTAAAAAAATTTTTTAAAAATTTTAAAAAAATCTTTTTATTGCTTTTTCTGATAAATGAAGGAGGAACGCCATCATCTGTGCCACATGTTAAATGTTATTTTCTTTATTGTTATGGAACAATGCTGTATGCTTGACAGTTATCCTGACAGTAGAACGCAAGGAAGTAAAGCCTCCTTTTGGGATTTTATGCAGTTTGAGTTTAAAAAACAAAACAAAAACAACAATCAAAAAATGAAATCTTATAAAATTGAATGGAATCATATATCAAAAAAAATCATGTCAAAATTTCATCTATGCAGTAGAAATCAATCCAAATTGTGTGTATAGAGGATACTTTCAGCTTTAAGTGTTTTAAAAAATAAAAGTTTATGAGAAATATCGCAATTATTTCATTTTATAATATGTATGACGTTATACATCGTTTTTATTTTTAATATATTATTTTATTAAATCCTTTATATTTTCTGAACAAGAAACTCTTTCAATTGAAAAAGAGGTTGATAAGGTGATGGGGGAAATTTTTAAATTCGCCAATTTAATTTTTTAATCAAATAAAATTTTGGAATACCCATATAAGTTTTTCGGATATACATCGTCAGTGGTCTTGGGACTATTTAAAAAATTAAAACTTACATCATTACTTATGATCTTAGTTCCTAAGAACGATAAAATCATAACTAAAATGTTAAACAGCCAATCATTCTTAACAATAATCTATATTAACAGACTGTTTAATGTCATTATTGCCTTTGGGATTTAGAAAAGGTGCATAAAACAAGCCATTATCCTACATTAAGTTTTTACGACAGACTATTAGCTTTCTGCCTTATCTCTCTAAGTTATTTTAGTTGATGTCTCTAGCAAAGTTGCAGAGATATTTACTGAGTTTTCGAGAAAGTAAATGGGTTATCTGTTAAAATAAGACTTATTTTAAAGCGCAGAGAGTACTGTACTGCAGTATTTCTCTTCCTTATGCTTTTATAGAGTATGTCATGGTGAGTTTATTACTTATAATATCAAATACTTATTACATTCGAATATAGGTACAACTCGTACTTAATTAATAACTAGAATAAAGGTATTTTAGTGTAAAGTGCAGAAAAAGTAGTTATAATATTTAAACAATTATTGTTAATTTCTTAAAATGTGTTTACACTTGGACTTATCAAACCTTCAGCATACATTTTTGTGGATTTTGTGGATATAGTATGAAAAATAGCGGACGTTGCCGTATATTAATTGAGTTCAGTACAACATTCTAAACATAGCAAAAGAAAAAATGTAATCAATTATTTTGTTATATTAAAAAAAATATACTTTGTTAATATAAACTATAATATGTATAAAACTAATATGTTGAATAAATTTATATGCATATATATACATTTTATGAGAACTATGTAATTTTCAGTTAGCGGTTTGTGAGAAAATAAAATAAATATAACACCCATGATATCTTTTACCTGATATCATATATCATTGATCATATTTACTGTGCATTGTAATTTTTAAATCAGCTCAGTTAAAAGATAATTGTCAAATAAATTGAAGCGACTAGAATATATTTTTCATAGATGCTTAAATATTGCTGAATAAATGTTAGCCAGCAAATATTATTGTTAGTGATGAACTTATTGTGAATGGACGCCAAACCTTCGCTAATGAAGAAAAGACAATACGTCTATGTGAAAGAGATGCGTATACTATATAACAAGATTTTTGTGTGCAGAAAGTACAGTCAGTAACGATTAAAGAAACAAAATTGGTGTCTTTCTTATAGTTCCAGAACTTTGCCACAAATCTCATTTTGCATCTCATAAAAGTGTATTTAATAAAATATCTTATATAAATTTTAAGAAGAAGGTAAGTACATATATCTAACTCTGACGTTTAAAAGATATTTTTAAGAAAATAGAACATTTTATATATATTTATCATATACATTCAATCAATATATTTCAAAGTGAATAATTTTATTCCTTATTTGGATTCATTCACATATAGTTCATTGAAATCTACACCACGTAAACACTAAATAAATCTTTTAGTGTAACAGAAACTAAGATTAAACAAGTTATAGTGAAAAATATACAAGATGGACGCAAGCGTCGGTCCATACCGTCTTGAATGCAAAATTGGTGCAGGCTCATTCGGTGAAATTTATTTGGGTACACATACCACCAATGGAAGTAAAGTAGCCATCAAATTAGAAAGTAAAAATGCTAAGCAGGCACAATTGGCTAATGAATCCGCAGTATATAAAGAACTGCAGGGCGGTGGCGGTATACCAAAAGTCTTTATGTCCGGTTCCGGACGTAACCATAATTTTATTGTTATGCAATTACTTGGATTTTCGCTAGAGGAGTTATTCAATTTTTGTAATCGTCATTTCAGTCTTAAAACTGTGCTTTTACTTGCGGATCAAATGATTACACGCATAGAATATTTACATTCACATGGTTTCATACATCGTGACATTAAGCCTGATAACTTCGTGATGGGTCAAGGCGCGGAAAGCGATATCGTTCATATAATTGATTTTGGGCTCACAAAAAAGTTCCGTGATGCATCTACTTTAAAACATATACCGTATACGAAAAACAACAGTCTCATCGGCACAGCACGTTATGTTTCAATCAATACTCATATGGATTTTGAGCAGTCACGCCGTGATGATCTCGAAGCCCTCGGATATGTTTTCATGTACTTCATAAGAGGCACATTACCTTGGCAAGGCATCAAAGCAGCTACTAAAGTGCAAAAGTTTGAACGAATATCAGAGAAAAAGATTTCCACAACAGTACGAGCATTGTGCAGAGGTTTTCCAAATGAATTTGTGGTTTATCTAGATTTCTGCAGGCAAATGCACTTTGAACAACGTCCCGATTATTTTTTTTTACGTATGACATTGCAAAATTTGCTACATAAAATTGGTTTTACCTATGATTCTTGCTTTGATTGGAATGTACCAGCAACTGATAAATCGCTTAATATCCAAGCAATTCAGCAAGAAGAACAAGGTGATGTTGATGTAGGACAAGAAGTACAACAACGTCAACTGAGTGCAGAGCAAGTCAATAACGGAGCTGAAGCAGTTGAAGGTACTGTAACAGTGGAACGTAGTTCTAAGCAGTCACAAGTTACACCCATGGTTGAGGCTGCTGACTCACAGGTAGTAGTCAACGGTGCTGGTGATACAAGTGTATCAATGTCTGATGTAATGGACTTAAGTGCTTTTTCACATTCAACTAGTGACAGATCTGAGAGACATTTGATTGTAGAAATACCTAACAAAGAATCCTATGATGATGTTATGAACAAAATATGTATCACAAAATAACATTTTATAATTTTTTATAGATCATATAATACATATAGATATATATACATATAGATATAGATATATATGAGTAGATATACAATATAATTTTCAAATTGTTAAACATTATTATCAAAAAATAGAATGAAATTATTTAAAATATTTATTTATTATTGTAGATTATTTTATCACATTGTTTAATACATAATAAATGAATTACGAAAATTCTAGATTCGCAAAAAATTAACATTAACATTAGGTCTTGACTGTTACACCCTTTCAAGAATAATCGATCAAAGAGACTATTTCATCATAGAAATATCCAAAGTAAGCTTACTAAGGAAGCTGGAACTTTGGCTAAGGACTTCTGCATTGAAATGAAGAATATACTTCAGGATTGTGCTAGTGTAAAATCCTCAACGCAACACACCCTAATATAATGCAGGGATTTGAACGAGGTACCATCAAACGAAGAGCGGTGCGCGACAATTGCTGAACAATATCTAGCTATAAAAGGAAGCGACATCAACGTCAAGTTTGGCGTTGCGCAAGGGAGAACACACGTTCAGAGATTATTGACCACCCTTCTAAGGATGCCAGCCTACTGAACGCAGCTGCCTCAGTAAGATTGACAGCTGTTGTGATATGTGTCGATTTCTTTAGCTTGAACGAGATCTTGAATTATATATGGAGACATTTATTTAGTTCTATTTCTATTTGCGTGAACGATAGGTGACAGGCATTTTTGTAAAACTTTTGTCTCGCCTACAAGTTAATGGTCAGAATTAAGTGAGTTCAGTGTCCATCCTTGTCTCCGTTGAAAATGCAATCCCAGCTAAGATTTTTTTCTACCGGATCGCATAGTGTGTTGTTTTAAGTCTTGTATACATATGTTCCTGAGTTGATGATTTATCACCTTGACTCTATTTTATTTTTTATGTGGCTTTAAACATGTGAATAAAGTATTTTATTTTATTTGTTAAGAAGACGAATTCCAAATCCTATTGTAAATTTATTTATCCATCCATTGTTTTGAATTTTTTACCATTATAATTTTTATTTTTTTGTTTTGATAGTTCTTGTTTGAATATGGGCTTTATTATATGTTCGGCAAAAAATTTAAATAAAGCATATTTAATTTCTCTTGATCTTCTCTTCCTAAAAGCAGACTGTAAGAGCTCTCCTAAGTCATTTTTCCTTTTTTTGTAATTTTTGTATGATTTTTATTTGTGTAATGGCGGTCCATTTAAAAAAAATTTTCATGGTTCCATATATGGGACAAATGAGAACTAGATTCCACAAAATTAATATTTTAATTTATGATTATTTCACTAGTACACATAATGGAAATAAATTAAAAAAATATTCATATCGTAATATACATGAAATATTAAAGTTTATTCCCTACAGATTAATGTGTCATGTGTATGCACAAGAAACTACATATGAAGAGTAGTCAGTAAGTAAAAAATTGTATATCCAATCCTAAAAGTTTTATTTTATCCCTTAGCGAGCTGCATTGTGGGACATCAATGCAAGTGGCAATACTTTCCGCAAGTGCCGACACTTCTACAGACTTCTCTTTTTTTTTTTGGATTTCAGTAAAATCATTGAAACATTTTATCCTTATAACCCGCGTTATGCTTGGGAAACGCATATGTTGGGTTGGGTCAAAAGGATACAAATTTATGGTTGACTTCCCTGCGCTACTAGTGAGAGCGGTGCAATTTAAACTTTAACTTATGTTTCCTAGACTTTAGTGCTGCATTCATTAGAAGATATGACGTGTATAAATATATAGCGAAATTTAAGCTCTGCGGATGCAATTTCACAGTATTATAGTTTTTCGCTCAGATGAAAGCATATAAACTTCGTACAAAGTATTTTACTCTTTTTTAATACAAATTTAAACAAGTTGGGTTAATTTATTTATGAATACTAATAAGAACAAATGAAAATACTGAAAAAAATTATTACTTGGATTTCAAATATTAAATTATTTTTAATTTTAATCTCCCTAAAATAAATAATTAAAACATTAAGATTTGATTGGTTAAGTCAGGTTAGATTATTTACTGTTAGTTGAGGTTTATTTAGGCTACCTCAGGTAGAGCTACTCACGCATTAATAGAAAAACTACAGTTCCAAAGAATTTGTGAACAATAATCAGATTCAAATAATTATATTAAATATGTTTTCAAATCCATTACTAATTATGAATTTTTATACTAGTTTCGTTTTTAACTGAATAAGAATTATAAAAAATAAAATTTTATAAATTAATATTAAACTGAGAATTTTTAATATACTTTAAAATATCATATAAATATCTCTTATTTATTGCATAAATTAATATTAAAAAAAAAAAAAGAAGACTTCAATACGAAAAAGTTTCATGACCTCTAAATTACGGCTTATTACAAAAAAAAAAAAAAACAATTACAATTATATAAAACACCCAAAGCCATACCATGAAAACAGTGGCTGACAAAACAGAAGAAGATATAAAGGTTTCTCAATACATATAAAAACATTTGAAATTCGTAACATCTAACCTTTTCCATAACTTTGTTTTAAAACTGGAATAAAGAATGTATTTGACAAATAACAATAGTAAACGTAACTGAGAATAATCAATATATATAATTGAAAAGCACAAATTTAATATATTATAAACAAAAGATAATAGGTACTTTCCCCAGTTTCCTTAAGTGATAAATAAATAAAAAATAAGAACAAAAATATCTTAAACAAAATAACAAAAAACAAATTTCTGCAGATAATAATATTTAGTATCTAGTATAATATTTTAGTACTTTATTTTAAGCTCAACAAAATACAATACACGTCCCTTACTTACCGCATTCAGAAAACACCATATACGTTACACCTTCTACTTTGGGCTCATGGCTAAGTAGTTATAATACATAGAAACTCAATTAGGGATACAATTGGTTACATAACTTATGACTATACATGTGTAATATGTTAAAAATTAAGACTTCGAGTAGAAGAGTAATACATTAATCCCACATATGGCTTCTGTAACATAAAAAAACCCTTAATAATTATTAATAGTGAATATCGATTGCAAAAGTTAATAATTATACGATTACTTATAATTATCTTAATAAAATCTTTGAAATAAGAATTAAGCAAGACTTCTTTACAATGATCTTGCAATCGAATGCTGGTATTATCGAATGCTGGAGATATGGAGATATAGTATACTATTTTGTGCCGATATCTTGTATCGATCTATCAGTACACGCACGGCTTATATTCGAAGTAAGATTGTCTGAACCTTGGGCTGTTTTAGAGTTCATTTTTATTACAGCTTCAAGTACTACATTCTTGATGCACTCCTCATCGTTCGACTTTTCGACGATGTTCTTAACACTGTTGCGCAGATCTAGTCAAAGTCACATTATGCTGGTTTCATCCGGGTATCAAAAGTTCTACAGTTGCCTTACTTATATAAGCGCAAGCTCTACGGCACTAGAGACCTTGCAGTTCTGCTGGAGATAGTTGTTGCTAAGAACTAGTACGTGACTAGTCCAAAGAAATTATGAAATAAGTGGTCTGCGGGGATGAATGAAATCGGCACGTAGAATTTATACATTTCTTACTGCTTTTTTGTATAAAGTTTAATAGCACATTCTATGCAAGAGAAATTCTACGACATATAAGTCTTATTACAGTGTATCGTATGAGGACAATTGATACCATTTTATCACTCATAAACTAGTGAAAAGTGGACAATTGACACTGACAATGACAACTCAATCCAGATTCTCCATAGTATTATGTTTTAATTCTAGTACATTTTTGATAAGCTGGTTTGTTAGGGACCACACATTTTCGCGTCCTTGCTGATCAACAAGGAGAACAGGTCAACATTTTCTGTAGGTGATTGTTTCGTTTTGTTTGTATGCAAACGTTTAGCTCATGTAAGTTCTCGCGGTATTATTTCCGTTTACTTATCAGCCCGCTTTAGATTATTCAGATTATGATGAATATAGAATGCATTAATTACAAAAATGTGTGGTTAGTTCTAAATTATTTTTTTTTTTTCAAAAACAATTAGTAGATTTTAAGTAGGAAACTTCAAATAAACACAAAACTTTATGGTTTGGTCTTTAGTGGAGGCCATTGAAACTTTAATTGTTAAATGTTTCACTTTTGTTTGCACGTCCTTCGTCCTTCGTCCTTTACGTGATACAAGAGTGGTGACGGTGGCTCGTGTGGTGCTGTTGTTCTGAAACATGGCCCACTGCTCGTTGGTTGCTCCATTTACATCTGTAAGGCGAAGAAACAATTTGTTTCGAAAAGCGTAAAATCATGTTTGTGGTACGCTTGATAAGTTTGTGAGTTTTTAATTAAAGATTTTACACACTTTTTGTTTATTGCAGATTCTTGTAGTAAATTAAAGAACATTAAAACTTTTTCAATACATCATATATGGATATGATAAGTGCGGTGTAAGAAATAGGTTCAAACTTTTAATGAAACATTAATATTTACTAATTACAAAGTATTTCAATATCAGAAAATTTTATAAATATTTCATTAAAGTATGAGTTTTTAACTATTTTTCTAAGTAAGCTTGTTGAAAATTAGATAAAACGAATTATTTTAAAGGAAATGCATTAAAAGTATATAAAATATTATATTTCTCTAGTTGAAAAACGTACACCGTCAATTAAAATCGCTATACTTAAATATTTACAACTGTCTTTTTTACATTAAAATGAAGATATATATATGGAAAATATGTGGACGATGTAACAGGCTATATTTTAACATATTTTATTTCAGCTTTACTGCCCTGTTAATATCTTAGGCATGTAACTTAAGGTCTCGTTGATGTAAATTGACTACAATGAACTTCCGGTGGACTTTTTGTTGCCAGTGGACTTTTTTATGGAATTATGTAAAAGAATCGTAACTATATGGTTTATAAGATCTCCAAACTAATGGGTTACGGAAAGTCCGTTAAGTTAAGGTTGAATAATTGTCATCAGTAAAGGTTATATGCTCCACAAGAAGAAGTAAGTCTACAGTAAGTAAGTCATTGTCATCAGTGTGTCGATAAATCTTCAAATACAAGTTCAGATATATCAGTTCACTGTACTGTTATATATCCAATCGTGGACATATGAATGACGTTGTACTTCACCCCTAATAAGTACATTCAAATAGTATATCAAAATATTTATTTACTTGTACTGTTTAAACTACATAGTGGATAACCCTGTATTGTTATGATTATTAAAGCTTTAGGGTAATATTGTCATTAAATATTATACATTACTTTAAGCTAATTTGCTTACAGGAAAAATTGAATAAGATATGTTTATAAATATATTGTCTAAAAAAAAAAATTAAATATTTCGGAAGTAGAAATGCCAACAAAAACGTAACCAATTAAATTGTAATTGAGATATAATTAGTCCTCAATCCTCTTATTCCTTTCTTACACCTGCTCAAGTAAAACTTTAAGCTTTTCAATCACTAAGTAATTGTTAAGATTAAGACAAAAATGATTAATAAAGAAACTTTTTCATTATAACTACCAAATATTAATAATTTATATATATTTTTAATATTAAATACTATTCTTAGATGAAAATATTTTTCAGCTGCTGACTCCTCATAGTATGGTATTAAAATAAATGATTGCCTGTCATACTTATTATTATTTTTACCTTTCAACGGCATTAATAAAACTAATTGGAAGGGTGAATGCTAGTACATCATATGATAAATCAGAATAAAATTAACGTGAGTGAAAAATCACATATTTCAACCATTTCTGCAATGATGAATTGTTTCAGGGTTAAACATATTATTTATAGAAGTCAAATACTATTAAAATCATATGAAAAAAATACCTTAATTATATTATTTTTCATTGCAACTAATATAATGTAAGCGTAAAATGAAAATTTATTGTATTGCCTTTTACAAAGACAAAATTTGATGTTATTATGATGTTATGTTATGTTATTAGTTATGTTATTATGATGATATTAGTAATGGTTTGTTGATATAATAAAATATGTTTATGTTTTGTTTATGTTTTGATTATGTTATGTTATTAGTTATGTTATTATGATGATATTAGTAATGGTTTGTTGATATAATAAAATATGTTTATGTTTTGTTTATGTTTTCATTATAATAAACTATAAAACTGAATAAAAAGCATTATATAGTTTCCTTCGAACACCTTCTGCTACCATTCGTCAAGGACCATTATACCGATAATGCAGAATTTAGGACATTATGTTTGAAAACCAATGCCAGTGATGTTTCCATTGCATTTCTGAAGTAGAATTCTTAACTTAGTTAAGAATTTTCTTAAAAATTTTGTTGAAATATATGGAATATCTGGATTATGTATGTTTGGTCTGCAGTCATCATGTTGAAAGAACATCTGGCTCTTTGATTTACTTCCACCTTACTTCAGCCAAACTAATTACTGGCAGTAGAGATTGTAATCAATCGTTCGTCGGGCGGTAGATTATATAGCTTATGTAGCTATGTAGTGATGAAAATTTTTTTTGAAATATCACTAAATAAATACATAATTTAAACACTTTATGTTCAAACTTGCATTTATCATTGCTTATAGAACTAATCGTTCTAATAGCACTTTTTATTATCAAAATAGAAAGCAACTCCGTAAACAGCTTTAACTTAAGTTAATGTGGCTAGCAGTAAATCACACACACAGATCTATTGTCATTTAGCATTACCACATAGAGCAAGACTTGTATACAATTTTCTAGTAGGCAATATATCGATGCTTTATTATATGTGATTACAATTAGGACTTGAAGCACCATTTGTGAGACTTCATGATTTGTGGAATGATTTTAAGAGTATTCTAGTCAATGCGAAATATGGACATAAGAGCTATATCATACTCTCCTGTACTCTTACCACTTTGCAGTTCCTGTACTCGTTGCTATTGTTCATTTTTATATTGTATTCATGTATTACTAATGGACCGTGAACCTACAACAGTTTTGTAAATCCTTCTAGTAAAAAGCTAGAACAAATCATGTGCACTTTTTTGGTTCGTTGTACACTTGACTTTTGTAGTTGTTTAGGATTATTTATTCGAACTCGATATTGCTTGCTACACCATTCTTCATGTCAATTTCGTTACATTGATTTTGAAGACGTTTCTATCAAAATTTTTTGTTCAAGTGTCAGTCAAGCAAGAGTTTTGTAAGTCAACATAAAAATGAATATCAAACTTACTCTTCAATCGGCAATATATATATATTTATATACATTATACAGAACTCTTCAATTTTCCATATATATACATACACATATTTTTAATAAATATATAATAAATGCATAATAAAATATTATTTCCAACAATATATTTATCCTTTAATTTAAACACTGAAAATATATTTAGGTGAAGACTTTTTGTATCTTAAAGTCAGCAGAAGCAAAATAAATAGGAAAGAAATAAAGTTTTAAAAAAAAATTGCATTCCTAAATCTATAAATCATTTACACTACTTTTTTTTTGCTTCTAGGGAAAATACAAAATAGGTCACCATTTTAGAGATTAAAAATTGTGAATTAAATGCTTCCTTATGAAGTGAAGGAAGGAATTTATATTAATGCAAGGTTTGCTGAAATTGAAATTTTGCGATATACGAAAATGCATAAATCAATTATAAATTATTATTTTGAAATAATGCATTTATGTACTATTATTATTTTGTGTACTTATATTTATTACCAGAAATTGAAAAAAAATTATATCAAAAATATATTTCAAAATGCTTTTTAACCTACTCAACTGCAAGGATATCATTTGGAAAATTGCATTAAAGGGAATGAAATCTTAAGGAAAATGACTCAATGCAAATTGGCAGACTTCTATTCATGGAAATACAAGAGAAAATTTAAATAAAACTTAAGCTAATAAGATTACATGAAATTCACATTATTCAACGAGTTGTAATATTTGAGTGTCCTTACAAGGATTCTAGCAAAATTTAGATTGTGTAAGTGAAATGGGTTTACGCTCCATGGAAATATTATGTTTGAGAACGAAGTACCAGAAAGTAATAGGGAGTTTATAATATAATTGAACAAAGTATGGAATACAAGGTAGTGTAATATGCATTATTGCATATTTTGAAATGAATAACGAGTATTAAAATTTAAGGATAAGATAAGATTTCATTATTAATTGCAATAAATGAACACTTTATTTTAATAATTAAAACACAAAGTGTTTCTACTTTAATTACTTTGCAATCAGCAAAGTAATCGAGAGAAATTAAATGTGCAATCTTATAAATTCTAATAATTAGTATTAGAATTAGTATGAATATATATACGACTATCATTGAACTCTTCAACAAATGAAGTCCAATAAAGAATTAAGTAAAAAGAATATAATTTATTATTCCATACTTTTATTTTTAAGATACCCACCTGACCCATGCCATGTTCGTAGACTTCCATATGGAATGATTTATTCTTGCCGGGCTTAGGTATTCACAAAGAATTTTTTCAATTAATTTGTTTTGGCTTTCCACGATATCGCTCATTTCTGGATAAAAGGTACACGAAATACTTTTTGGCATAGGTAACCACTGGACAGAATCCAGTGTTGTTTAGCGTGGGTACCTGTCTTGAAGGTTCAAAGCCACAGCGCTTTAAAAATACATGTATTAAGATAATGCGACGATAAATGGCGGCATCAAATTGACGTTATGTGTTTGGTGTAAATTCCCCCTTGCTAAAAGGTATAAGCACAGCCACTACAACACTGTCAATCTCAATTAGTCAAAACAGTCAAAGCTGCAGGCTCTGATCCCCGTGTTACCAGATTTACACCTCCGGTTAGGTGTCGTAAGTGAAATTCACTCACTATCATTCTTACGACAGCCATGGCTTATCTCGGGAATACTGTAACCGCTTTCACGCAGTAGGAGTATCCATTGGACAGTGGTTTGTCTGCACTGTCAAGCATTTTGTCTTTTCGGTTTTGCTTCAAATAGACATATTTTTATTCTTGATACATTGTTACTTCGCCTTATAAGTTTGGTCTTTGTGCAGCCGCATGCAGCTTTCCATTTGTGATTACGGATATGTTTTTTTAACATTTTAATCAGGTCAGAACTGGTTTCTCTGCTGAGTATGTTTCTGATAGTTGTCTAGCTGGTTTACCCATATTTTATATTGGTATATTATTAGTATTTTGGATTGTAGACTAATAACATTAAGTTGTGCTTTACTAGCGTTAATTATGTTTTATAGTTGGACAGTCTGAAAATTGCTATTCTGTGAGGAAATCGTAATCTGCCGTTGTAATTTACGTTAGAGTAATTTTCAAAGATGTTATCAATACAACACTTCATTTTTCCTGATGGTTTTTCAGTGAAAGTAAAGCAATTTAAAACACTTTTAAGGTAAAACGAAAATCTCGCTGTGTACGGAAAAAGAGCGGAAAAAATCAAATTTTGCGAAAATCGAATTTTAAACTACTATACGTTGTCCTGTCGATCACAAAGTACAAACAAAAAATATCCACTAAACTAGTTTTTCAGTTTTTGTGAAAAATGTAAAAATCCATATCCAAATGGTTTACATTTGCTCTGGCTTTGACACTAATTGTTGGCAACATTATTGATAGCAACGCTGGCGTTGACGTTGGCCATTTATACTTTTTCCAGACTGAATGTACTCCCACCCATATTGGAAACTTTTTCAAATAGTTTCACTCAATCTCTATAACAGATTTTGTGTGGTAATTTATCAGCTTAAATATATTTATTTTTGGAATGCAATTTTTTTGTTTTTTTAGATGAATTAAAAAGCATCACTAAAAAGAAAAGCAATTTTTTGTAGAGAACGAAATGCAGTTAATGATTTTAATTTGAACATGTTTTTCAACCACAGAAGAATGAGTTTATTTTATTTTATTTTAAAAACACTTCCACTAATAAAAAAATTTTAGTTTTTTTTTGGTACAACTTTAAATAAAGTCCTTAATCTCTATTGCACTAAGCAAAATAACAAACATGAGATATATAAAGTAACTTGTACGAGAAAACAACGGTGTTTAACAATATCAACGAGATGCCATTTATGTTGCTTTTATTTTCAGTATACTTTCAGAATTTTAAGTTCTCTTGCTATTAAGCAATAAAGTATTTTTAAAAAATGTTAATTATATTTCTTTAATTTGAGATGCACACATAATTTTACAAGTATTTAATTAAAACCTGCACATTATCTGAACATCTGAACAGGAAAAAGCTTTGATGACTATGATATTTTAAATAAATTTATCCTTTATAGTGCATATATTAATTTATATACATGTATATAATGAAAATTGCCGCACAATATTTTTAACTGAGTTATAGTGCCTGCACTATCAGGTGTGCAGTGATATAGCTCGGGCCAATAACCTAGAAGTAATTTTTTTTCAAGTATATTATTTAAATATAATAGTATCAAAGTGAAATCTGTACCCTAAATCCTAATTCTGCTTGATACGTCACTGTGCGTCTTGTTTGCTGCTGTGTATTTAGCAGTACCAGTACCAGTAGTACGCGGAGTCCTGAGAAAGGCGATATGGTTAAGAGAAGTAAAGGTGGAATTATTTGATTTGTAAAAATTTAGCTCACTCATTGTAATCAAATGTCTATATTAGCTCTTCTTATTTAATATTGTGTACACCCTCACTTTTTGACGCACACATACATATATTGGTTCACTAACAAAAACCGAAACTAATGACGTGTTCCTTTGGCAAATCTTGGCTCAATTTAGATTTACTCCTGATTTGTTAAATTTTGCTTTCCAATCGAAAGTTTTTAAAGTAATTTAACATTTTTGTAAATATGTTAGTGGGCATTTATATTTTTCGTAAACACGTATGTTGAATCAAATCGCTATCTACCTATGAAGTCATATAAAACAGGTGTTAATTTAAAGGTAACCTCGCTATTCTGGCAATATATCTAGAGTGTTATAAATTTATTTATGAATCCAAAATGAAAATTGCACTAAAAGTTAATCTTGTTTGATAAAGTTACCCCAGATTTATCAATCGAAAACGGCATAGTACATTTTAGCAATCGATCATATAAATGCTAAAGTTTATTATTTGTTGACGCCGGCTAACTTATTGGAAACAGTACATTCTGGTGGAGGTACTTTTAGATAGGAGAAAATGAAGGATCTATTAAATATTGGTTTTTGACGTTAACATAAGACAAGTATATCAGCACTTTAAGCCGTTGGACATTTCTTTGTGTGCAAGCTATTCATAGTTCAGATCGAAATTATGCTATTTGTGTTTTTGTTTGTTTTTACATTATGTATTATGGCACAACTAATCACTTTTTTGTTATTTTGACTTACACAACATTTTTATGTATGAATTAATTTAGTCCTAATTAGTTATTAAATTTCATATTTTTTCAAACGCTGTTTGTGTATGCTATGTAATGGTAGTGTCGGAATTTTTGAGAACCCAAAGTATTTCCCTTATACCAAAAAAGTCAAGAAGCACTGTGACTAGGAGAATGTTCAATAGACTATTCAGATGTACTAATCTGTTATTGGCTTTCTTTAATAGAACCTTAATTAATTTTGTTTTTTTATTATATTCTTAACAATATTTATTTTATATTTTCTTAACAATATTCAAATAAAATATTTCAAATCAGCAGAACTGTTGAATAATGCTATCATTTTTCTATATTAAAACTAATATACATATAGTTGTAGCTGTAGTGGTTTTGACCTAGTTTCACGAAAATCTTTTAAAAATATTTGTATCTGTAATGCATAAATTTTGTTTTTGAATATTCACTATTTCAACAAGTTAATTTTATTATTATTATATTTTTTTTTGATTAGCTTGCGGTGGATATATCAGCAGGAATTTGAAAAACAACAAATAAATGACTATTTGTATTAATAAAGCTTGATTGTAAAAATCATTTCATTGAATATTGAATGAAAACAGATGCTTGTAATATATCTCTCTCATATATTCCAGTAGTATGGTTCAGCTGCATGCATTTCAGTTATCACTGTCATGCTGTTAGTGATATGATGAAAATAATTATTAAAAAATTGAGGTTTGTTAAATGTCAAAAATCATTTTCTATTGAAATCTGAAAACTGCAATTTCGAACCACTGATTTGGCTTTATTGTGCACTGCAATAATTCCTAAACTCATTATTCCCACATGTCATAATTGTGGTTTGTACAATTTTTGAAAATTTTGGAAATAACTTTCGCAGGATGTGATCCATTCTAATCAGCGAAAATGCATTCTCGTATTGATTGTGCGTTGAAAGGAATTAAAATTGTTGATTTTTAAAAATATCAAATTATTTAAAAATCTAATGAATGCTTTTTGTTAAACGCGGTCAGTTCAAGTGCACTTACAACATAATATTGTACCTAAGAAATATATATATACAAATATTTTTAATAAATAGCAGAAATAGTCTTTATAATTAACTCTTTAAACTCCAACTCTTTAAAATTAATTTTATTTCATTATTTATTCTTTAACATCCAAATGATGTTTTAGACAAAAAAATATACCAGCGAAGAAAAATTAATTTGAAAAAAGAATAAATATATATTTCCTTAATATTATGTTGAGGTTAATTGAGTCAGTGCACTTGACCATTTTTACTCTCTATTAATTGCGAGGTTTCTCATAACCCCTCTCTATGACTTGACTGGATTGTTGTTTATCACTTAATCAGACTAAACGATAATTGACCTTAGGTCTGCATACCTCCCCGAGGAGCCTGTAACCATTCTGAAGTTTGATAACGTGGTGTGTCAGTTTTATGTAAAATTTCAAGGCTCTATCCTTTATATATTTTATGTTTTGATCGGAATCGACACATCGAGAACCTTATATCATGGTTCCTAATAAGAGTAAGCTAAGACTGGTGAGATATAAGCCAATTTTCATCTACATTTAAATAATTTGCTTTCAGCTGCTCTTCATCATCCCTCATTAGGAAGTTGGAATAATTCAAGAGGAAATGATGTAAATGATCGGATGATTCCTGCATAAGCAGATTGACAAGATTAGTTATTTGACATAGTAATTGGCAGTGGTTTATAGGAGACTATAAAGGCGACAGTCATTTGGCACAATAAGCCCCACCTTTTCATTTACATTAACTTTTAGTTAAGTGTCGCATGTTTTCTGACTTATGAACACAGCTTTCTAAGTACTAGAAATATTTACGTTCTAACTCTCCGTTGCTGGAATCTTCATTATTCATTCCTAAGATGTGGTTTTTGAAGATTTTTTCGCTCTCCATTTACAGAAAAGAATGTGATATTGTTCCAGAATTTTGAGCAATTTCTAATTGTCTGTTGCCTATGAGTTACTATATCCTTAAAAATTTAATAGTTGCTCGGTTATTCTGTTGTTGAAGTAGGGGACTGACGCTGTAGTAGACTTAAACTTGACTTCATTAGCCATTCACTACCCTCTGGTAGCGATATTACAAAAAAAGTCATTTGAATTACATTTTCATATGAATACAGATAATAAATAATTTTCAGAAATGTACACTTAAAACCGTCTAATTGCTTCAACCAGACAGTTTAATTTGTTTTAAACGATTTCATAAAGAGGTTTTTCAAACAGTAGTGAACAACAATAACAAAAATTCATTTTTATATTATTTTAATTAATTGAATTTTTGGCTGACTATACAGAACTTTCGAGTATTACCAAATACACATAATCAGTGGTCCTGGAAATAATTCTTGTATTTAATTATTCGGAAATAATTTTTTGAGTAGTAAGAATCGAAAAATTTATGTATTTATTTTTAAAAATAATAACTAACTCTTCAATTGCTGTGCTATAAAAACACGCGGGAAATGGTTGATGTTTATTTGTCCCAAATAATAATGAGAACTTCCTATAAAAATGCCGGTTAAAGTAGCAACACAACCACTGTATCCGTGAAACATTTTTTTAGCAACATTCTCACTGCGCATGTTACTACTCTCAGCTGGTTAGTACATCCAACATACTTAGTATTCTTATATCATTGTATTACATAAATAAAGTTGATTGCAAAAATAACATTTAATCATCAACAAAACCACGCGTTGCATCTCGTGAGAACATAAAACTGCCGGCGTATGCAGAAGGACACTGGCGTCACTATGACATGCAAAATATATTGCAAATACAGAAATATGCAAGGATTTAGGCGCCTTAATTGCCAGTAGATATTAGGACCGTATTTCGATAAGTTTTCAGTTGTATTTCGACTGTCAAATGCGTTAGACATTGAACGGCAAATGGTAAACATATGAAGTGCTTCTGAATAATAATCAATTTAAATCAGCAAGTGAGAAGTTGCAAGTGGATTATTATGGAATTTCCGTAAAAAATTTAATATATGAAATTGTAGTAATAATTAGAATAATATATAATGAAAATAAATAAATAAAAATAAAGTAAATGAAAATAAAACCTTTGCAGAAATTATGTTGAAAATAAAATATTGAATGAAACATATTAAGAATAAAATATTATTTCACCAACTACGATATATATAGGTTTAAGTGAAATTGTAAATAATATAACACATAACAATTTAAAAAAATTGTATGATATAAATATTATACAAAATTAATTCAGAATTATAGTAAAAAATTGTACATAATATAAATGAATTAATATTCACAACATATTTCTTTTAAATTCAATATTTAAATGTTTGATGTGCTGACTCACTATTAATTCAAAGCTAATAAAATCACTCATACGTTATGTCGCAGTCCTTCAAGTTGAACTCTACTCTACTCTTCTTACTTGATTTTAATTTTTAATTTTTATAGAATTAAAGTTTTCAATATGTTTGCCTTTCACTGCACGTAAGTGTGTTGTAATATTTTTAATGAAAAATTTATTTTTAAGTAAACTTTAAAAACTTTATGTAACAAAAAAAAATAAACAGTTTTAAAACTAAATATTTCTGAACTCGATTATATTTCATATGTAAATACAGTACTTAAATTTTATTTATATTTTTTCATTTATTATTAGTTACATGTAGTATACTGGTATATATTCATTTAACAAAATTATTCATGACAATTTTTTTCATCAGTTTTTCTAATTATTGTACTAACAGTTGTTTGCATGTTGTATGTTTAATTAGTGTATATAAAAAATTAAAGTTAAAATACAAACACTAAAAATTTTAAAAAAAATTATATTGTTGATTAGCAAAAAATTGTATTAATTTTTATTTATTTTTTTATTCATTCTTGACAGTTTGATTGGATAGTTTTATAAAAAAATAATTACTTCAAATGCAATTTATGTAAATTTATATAATATTTTATTTCATTTATATTATCTATTTTATTTTTACATTCACCGACACCACTTACTCAAAATATATTTATTGTCCTGGGACAAACATAATTTTTAATTAGTTATTTTTGTTTGTAATTTAAACAAATTTTTTTAGAGAAAGCAAATATTGTATTAGAGCTTTAAAAAATTTTTAGTTTTTAAAATTTAAAATTTTTATAATTTTATTTTTTTTATATTTTGATATATACATTATTCGCCAGCTAGAAATTGCACAAAGTCTGGCTCTGAGAAGACTTTGCAAAGTACCATGGTACATTAGTGCGAATGACATCCTCAGGGACCTCAAGATTGATCCGATCAAAAAATACATAAAGGATAGAGCCCTGAAATTATTTATGAAAACTGACAGACTTACCAACACCGCGTTAATGTTTGTCAGAATCTTTCAAAACAGAATAGAACCGAACTGTTTTGAAAGAGTCGAACGTGTGGCACAAGCCATAAATTTTGATCGTTATAATCACGTGACTATTATTAACATCTGTTAGTTTCATATAATATTTGGAAGATATGGATGTGAAAGATAAGTGGTTTTAATAGCAAAGCTAGACGATACGTCTTGTTTTGGCTTTGTTGTGCGAGATATTTTCTGGAATTCTACTAGAAGCAAAAGGCATGACTCATAACAAAACAATTGTATATTTACAAAAATATTTCAAAAATATTAGTGATCAAGTTTTTTTGAATAATTAGTAAACTCCCGCACGAACATCTATCTATCTATCTGTCTATCAGTTATGGTCGATGTAATGCAAGTTAAAATTCATAGAGAAATATTTGTAAACGATCCAGAACCTTATTATGTCTCATAGAATATATTTGAATAAAATTATTTGAAATGAATTCAGACCCAGAAATATCTCTTGGACTATATGGAACTATTATTGTATTTCAAAGTTAATGGCAATTCCCAAACAATATATTAGAGAAGAAGTCTCATCAAAATCTTAATACCAGCCGTCTGTCACTTACGTCTGAAGGTACATTTTTGTTGATATTAAGACTTGTTGAATTTCGAAAGAAACAAAAAATGTTTAAAAATTAATATTTGAATTACATTTTGTGCTATTAAAGAATTTCACAGAACAACAATTCAACTGATTTTCCAAACTTTTTTCCAAAAAAACTTATTTTTAATCTTAAATTCAAACTATCGAAAAGTTTGGCTTATCCTCCGATATTCAAAGTTTTGCATCAGTACTAGGTTTTCAACCTAGTATTAAGACTAGTAGTTGTAGCAAAGCCTGTACTTAAATATAACTTCATTGTGGTATTTCTAATAGATATTGTGAATATACCAGACCTGAAGAACCGCAAAAAAAGAGAAAAAAAAATCTTTATGTAAATATAAAAATTTCAGATACTTTGATGTTTTATTCTAGCTAAAACTAAATTTTTTATTAAAACTTTCGTATCATTAAAGTATAGTATACCTTATTTATACTATATTTAATATACAAAATTTTATTGAATTTTTTAAAATCAAATAGTCCAAAAACTCTGAAAACAATTGATGAATCAACATCTGCAAATATTTTTTATTGGAAGACTTCGTTTAGCTTTTGATTGTGTTTTGTTCCTTAATATGGTTTGTTTTCATTGAAGTCGGTTGTTATTATTTTTATGTTCAGCAGTTGTTTGGGAACTAAATGCATTTATTTTGTACGTGGAACAATGCTGCACCGTTCATCATGGCCGTGCAATATCCTTTGAGGCCACAAGCAAACGTCTGTACTGTCTGCTTTGTTATGCTTTCCCTTGTGTCTGCACTCGACTGTCTGCCATCAAAATTATTTCCATTTTTATTGTGTTTCTTTAATAACAAATAAAATAGTGAACATTTGTTCTGTGGACACTCATGGCTTTGTGGAGTAAACTTTGATGAAAAAACTTGACTTAGCTGCAGGCTAATTTTAAATTTTTAAACAACAGACTAAGCACGTACTTATTTTAATGACATACTAAAATAATACTTATGTGTTTTCATATTAAATTAACACTAACCTTTTTTATTCGTTTTTAAAATATTTTTATAAATTTTATTAATTTTTAAAAGAGGTTTTTTCGACAAGTAGTGAAGTACAACAACAAGTATTCTATATATTATTTTAATTAATTGAATTTTTGGCTGACCATACAGCTATTTCGAGTATTGCCAAATATCCATCAACTGTGGTCTTAGAAATAATTCTTATATTTCATTATTCTTCAATAATTTTTTTTGAGAATGCAAGTACCAGGAATCAAACTCGTGCCCAGCCAAATTTGAAGCTTAGAGTCAGCGCACCTTAAGCAACTGACCCAAAGCCGTATTTGACTTTTATGTTCGCACATTTTTCTGGAGTTTTATTAATTTGTCGTTAAAGTTTTAATAACAAATTCATTTGCTTTGTTTATATTAGAACGAAATCACAAACCAGCTGTAGGATGATTGAATTAATTAATTATAATTAATTAATTAATTGTTAAATTTCAATATTTTCTGTTTGTAGAAGCATTCTTTTTTGCATGATTTATAAATTTTTAAATTAATGTATATGAAAACATTCTATACATTTGAAAGTTTATTAATAATAAAACATAATAATAATAATGAAACAAATTACCTCTTCAATTTGTTAATTTCTACAAATTAATTATTCTTATTTAATAATAAGATAATAATTAATAATAATTCTTATTCAAGATTATTTAAAATTTAATAAATTCTTAAGTATCCGTTTTCGTAGTGATTTAATTTCATGCTGTCATATGCTTCAAATAACAATGAAATTTAAACACAATGAAGTAGAAAGGGAAATGCATTTTCTTTAATGTGATACGAAGATTTATGGCAAAAACTGAAAACTTTTCCCAAAAGTGCAGACAGACGAAATTAAAGCGCGTTGTTGAGGTTGGGAAAGTTTTGCTTTGTTATTTAACTTCAAAAGTTTTTTAAGGAAAAATGTCGAATATTTCTTTATATACTCATTTTCATATTAATTTTCTAAAAGTGAATAAAATATCGTTTAATCTTTATGTATTTAAATATTTTAAGCGTTTTTTCTTAAGACTTTTTTCAAAAATTTGATAGCATTTAGGTAAAGATACTTCGATTTATTATATTCCAATTTGAATTATTAGCAAACTTAAGCATTTATTTTACATATTGTTTATTGCGTAAATAATAGATAACATAAGTATTAGTTTTATACTTATTACATAGATGCAAATATCAATAAATTAAAGTCATGTTAGCTGTTAAGTTAAGGACAGGGAACACTTGTTGACTTAAAGTATTCGCTTGTTCACAAATGCTTGCTTTAATTTTTGCTGGTACTAGAAAAGAAAATTTAATAAATATTTTATACATAAGATTTTTATAAATATTGTTATTAATATTTGTTGTTTAAATAAGTGTAATAATATTAGCGTAATATTCCAAAGAGCACGCACAAAAAAAGTCTGAAAATATTTCAAAGGAAAAATACGCTCGACTTTTTGTTGCACATAAACTTCTTGTATATTTGTCTCTTTATTTATTTTAAATAAAATTTTGTAAATAAAAGAACTACTTTCAATTCAATTCAAGTTCAAATAAATTCAAACAAAATAATAAAAAAATATTTTTTGTTACTGTAAATTATTATTGATTTAAAAGTTTTTTAAGTACTTTTATTTAATTTAATAATAAATTATTTAATTAATTTTAAAAAAAATTTTCTTATATGGCAAGTTATCAACACTCGTACAGGGAAGTGGTTCTTAGTAAACATCCTTTTAATTAAAAAAAATTTATTATTGATAACAGTTATTAAAATATTTTTATAATTTAACTTTAACACTTACAATAATAATCATTACTTATATTGTTTTGCACAAATAGAATTTTATAAATAAACAAAATAACTTGTATTTATATATGCATATATATTTTAATTGAATATATATAAAAAGTTGAGATTGTTTGTGAAGTCCTTTGAAGAATATTTTTGTTATTGTTGAAATCTTAAAAATAATACAATGTAAGAGTCCTTAATTTATAATTTAATTTATTTTATACTATTTCACACAAGCATATACTTTACTTTAAAAAGCTCAAGTGCATGGCAATTTAAAATCGTGATTTATTAAAATTTTTAAAAATTAAATTTAAACTTTTTTTATGAAAATAATAATAAAATAGAAAAAAAATTAAAGCTAATTTAAAACATGTATAATAATATTTATCGAATGTTAAAATTCTCCACTATCTTATAAGTGCACTTATTCTATAAAAATTGCTTTTAATTTTAGCTTTGGTTTAAGTTACTCATCATAATCTTAATGTCATGTTTAATAGTTTT
Source organism: Teleopsis dalmanni (assembly GCF_002237135.1). Classification (NCBI taxonomy): domain Eukaryota; kingdom Metazoa; phylum Arthropoda; class Insecta; order Diptera; family Diopsidae; genus Teleopsis; species Teleopsis dalmanni. The sequence continues at coordinate 20,107,020 of NC_051847.1, read as the reverse complement.
ATTATATATGAAATTATTTTTATAAGGAGAATATCTTATATTATTAACTATCTCACAATTAAACTAACTTACAGAAATATAAAATAATAACAATGTTTAAATATACAAAGATTATTTGTGTATGTATTATTTACGTATCTTCCTTTTATGAATCGATGAGGGAAAATATAGTTACAGCTGGTAAGTAGCGAATCTAATTAAATTCTATTAAAAATTTTAATTGTTGAATTTAAAAAAATTAATAATAATTATTATGAAAATGGTTTTTAGAATATGATTGTAATATAAAAAGTATAAAATATTATACATATGAGGCTTTGTTCACTCTTATTTGCATAAGAAATTATTTACATTTCACTACATTTTAAGTGAAGTTTTGATTATATACATATAATAACTTTAAAATTAAATTCAAATTAAAATAGTAATTAATTCAAATAATTTACATATAATTTTGTTTCAAATACGTCATAGCTTTTAAGCTATTGTATATGATTGAATTTAATTGTATTTAATATAAAGGATTTAATTAATTTGAGTGATCTATTTCATATATAATATTCAATTAAATTTAAATATTTACTTCTACTTTTCATTTTAAAAGTACCCTTCGAATATACGAATCATGACCAGCTATCAACTAATATGGATGATAAACAATCCATGGCTAAAAATAATACTCGTCCAGTATCTCCAAAAACGAATAAAAATAAAGAATTTTCTGATTTAACGGAACGAAATGAAGAAGAGGATTTGGAACCACACGAAAGGGCTGCGTCATGTTTTTATGGAGGATCAAAGTATACACATGGACAAAAGGTATAGTGGTTTTTTAATCTCAGCTTTGAGAATTTGTTTTAAGATAAAAATTATAAATTAATTAAAATAATAAATGAATATCAATAGGAGAGAACTTGTTCGGTAACAGTAACAAATTTTATTTAATCAACTGGAAAGATGAAACATTTCAATTTCTATTCAGTTTTAATAAAAAATATTCAATATTGTAAATTGTCAATATCAACTATTGGAAATATAATAAAATAGTTGAATCTCAAAAAGTTTAGATTTTTTGTTGCTGAAAGGATTCTTCAACGAAACTATGTGTGTGTACTTTCAATTTATATTGATATGAAATGTATTGTATTTCTAGACATTGTTGATTTTACATTTCTGATATACCAATGGATATATATGAAAGTATAAATTTAATTTAAAAATTGAATAGGGAAATATATACTTCCTTATTCATACATGACAACATTGAAATTTGAACTGTTAGAAGAGAAAATTCAATCCATTTAAATGAACCATTAAAATAATATAATGATAAAATAAGTAATTATGTTTATTTGTTGATAAAATAATGATTAAATAATAATTTAATTTATTTTATAATATTCTTATACGACTAAAAGACACTTTTAGTCTCATATCTGCAACATTTTTTTTAATTTTTATAAGAAAAATTTACAATTATTAATCATAATGGAACTGCATTCTATTTTGTTTCTTTATTTTTAAATTATATTAAATTTGTTTTAATTAACAAAATTTTACCTTATTTTTTACTTTTAGTTAATACGTCTTGATCCCTGTGAAGTTTGCCTGTGCATAGATGGTGAAATTTTCTGCTGGTGGGAAAACTGCGGTAAATTTTAATAATTAAAAATATTTCTTATATATGAAATTAAACTAATTTATATTAATTTTATACAAACTTTCTTATTTTTTAAAATAAAGTAATTTTTAACAAATTGTGTATACTTAAAAAGATATTTATTATGTTTTTATATTTTTATATTATACATAAAATAAAATAATATAAAATGAAATAAAAAGAAAATGAACTTGAGTTGGACTGTACCCACCTACTCAATCCTCCCCATCCTCTTCGCCCCGCCCCCATCTCCCCCAACCACTACCCACCCATTTCCTCACCCATATAAACGTCTTTTACATGCTTTCATATTATCTGCTTACAAGTCCCAGCGGGTCACAACAACAACAACCTTTATTTAGAAATGGAAGAACTAATTTTTTGAATCGTTTCTATAGATTCAATCATGATAGCTTTTACTAGATTAGCTCGCATATATATTGTTTAGAACTCAGCATATCTCAATACCCATAGCATATATTTGCAATGTAAATATTGTTTTTATAGATCCAATCATGATATCTTTTACTAGATTAGCTCGAATATATTTTATTAGAAACTCAGCTTCTCTCAATACCCACCACAGCATATTGCATTGCATTGTATAATAAGAACAATTTTTTATTCACAGTAACCGAATGAAATAAAATATGTGTGAAGAACCTGAACTACTACTACATAAAGCATTATCCCTAAATATATTTTGGTAGGGGTTGTGTAATTTCCAACTTTTATCTCGGAATATATTATCTGCACAATCAAATATTATGAGTTTCGTTGGAATAAAGAAGCAAATATTTCTATTATTAAAGTATATAATACAAAATGAACAATGTACATTTTACCTTTAATTAAAAAAAGCAAACAAGACAAGTTTTTTTTGGCTTAACCATAACAAACAAAAATTTAACAAAATTAAGCTCGTATCTTTTTTAAACATGTATCATTGTTAAAATGCAATTATAAAATCGATAAGGAATATATAAGACAAATTTATGTATGCCAAATATTCAATAACGTCTAATCTATCACACATTCTACATATTGCATAAAAGATTAATAAAGAGATATAAATTTTTTTATACATATTATTTATTTGCTAATTTCTATTCATGTTTAACTTTATTAATCCATACATTTTTATTTTTAGACAAACATCCGGAAAGATATACCACCGTTTCAAATAATAAAAATATGCAGAAGTCAGAGAAAACATACAAAATCCCCAAATCGCATAAGAGCAAAGCAAAAAAGAAGAAAATTAAAGCAACTTTAGGGGAAGACTTGATAAAATTAGGTAAACCCAGACATGAACTAAAAAGTATGAATAGACATTCAATAATACAATGTAAATATTTTACTGAAGAACATAATCAGAAACACCGGCAACATCACAAACAACATGAACAACATCATAAATATGAGGAAAATCATTTGGCAACATCACCAACATTTAGTAAAATATTAAATTTCCCAGAAAATTTACCTTCAGTACTATATCATGACTACAAATCCGAAGAACATCAGCATCATCAATACCAACATCGTCAGCAACATTTAAAACACCAACTAGTTCAACTACAAATGAGACACCAGCAACAACAACAGTATTTACATGGACAGCATATCAAGTTTGAGGTAACAACGTTGCCGTCAGAACATCCAAGCACGGAAAATGACAACGTCGACATAGAGACAGAAACTGACAGTGATATTTTACCAGAACCTCCAACTAAAAGACCCAAAATGACAGTCACAACAATACCGGCAACAACAGCAACAAAGTCAGCAAATAAAACAATTGCAACAAAAAGGACCTCTAATGTTCATAGCACAAATGATAGCAAGAATTTAGACAATATGACTGCTGTTGACTGTACTCAGGAGGAGAGTGGAAAAACTTGTAGAGTAGCCGGTAGTGCATTTACTCCATACACAACAGCTACAGTTGTTAACGCAACACAGTCAATTGTAAGTAGTTTTATCGATTAAATACTTTAAGAAGGTATTTCCATTTGTGTATTAAAATCTAAAAAAAGAGTCCTGTTGCTTGTAACCGAAATTTGTCACAATTGCAGGCAGTCGTAGAGTATAATTTGTATCTTTTCAAGACCTCAGTATCTATGAAATTTAATAATTTTAGAATGAATAATAACGAAGATTATGAGGAATACTCAAATTAGTCAGTGAGATGGGTGGGACTCTGCACAAACCTCCCAGCCAACATAGAGTAAAAGTGCCCAGATGCACTAACTCGTAAAAGGCTCAACATAAGAACATAAGAAGGATGAATTTAAAATATTTGTTTTACCGAAGTTTGTAACTATTGTCTAAAAGTTATAAATAGTATATGTGATAATTTAAGAAGACCTCAAAATGGGATAGATGACGATTTAACGACCTTTACGAGCTTTTCTTTCATGGTTTGTTATAAAAATTCTTTTAAAATTCATTCGATCAGATTTTTAGTAAATCTTTATAATAATGTAAGACTCTGAGCATAATGATGACTATAGTTGACATATGGATTGCGAATCAGACGTTAATTGTGATGATGAATGACTTTGTATGCTAAGGTAGTTGAGTAACTGAGATGCGTTGTCAGCCGAGGATTGCATTGTATGACGAGATAGATGTATGCTTCGTTAATAGAATAAGACCAAATGATGATTGAGAACTTGGGTGTGTTATTCGAAATGATAATGAGCTACTTTTATACGCTATCTATCTCCACCTATCTACAGCTATTGCTAATGGTTTCTTAACTTTATCTCCGTATCTAGTATTGTCAAATATTTTACACTAACTTCACGACAATCACTTCTAACTAATCGAGTTCCTTATTCTACAACTAATGGAGTTTTCTACACTATCTCCACATTAGTCATTGTCAACTAAAAGAGTTTTCTATAATACGTGCATTTTCACTTCAGCCATTGTTAATTAATAGAGTTTAATACTTGTTAATCAGTTAATAATCAGGTGAATCAGCTGAAGCAGTAGTGGAACGTAGGTTACACCGCTAGAAGTCAGTCTTAAATGACTAATAGGAACCCTACCTCGAGGTAATACTTACGTAGTCATGGGGTATGTCAAAGTCTTTAAGAATAAGGGGGCTGGTTTTAGTCCATGCGAGTCGGGCACTCATTTCCCGGAGATCTGGATTGTGATCAGTACGTAGGCATAACACTTTTTCTTGTTGCAATAAAAAATAATGTGAACGTTGACTCATTAATATAAATGAGTGAGGGCCTAAATGAGACAGTGTGAATGTACTATTAGTATGAGTTGTTAAGAAAACGATATTGTATTTTAATAGTAGTTTATTTGTGGGCAGCAACCTATAGACATCGGCCCTGGTAAGTGTAAAGTGTTGTTGTTTTGCAAGTTTAGTAGACTAAGATTTGTCTTCAGAAGGTTTGATATTCTTTAATTAATATTAAAAACAAAATTATTATCAAAAAGTAATTAAAAGTGTATAAGTAATAATGTGGGCTTATACTTATACTTATGGTGGGACGTTGGGACAGCGCACCGGACAAGAAGTGGCCCCAATGAAGTGAAGGATTAGTCGAAGTAGACCACGAAACTACTTGGGTCCTTTTTCGTCCTTCTAATCTTCTAATCTGTGGGCTTGTTCTACACTTGTTTAAAATTTAAATAAACTTCCTAATATCATTAAAAATCAACTACAACTTTAATTTAAGTTTAATTTTAAATTAAATGAGCTTCTCTTCGTTATGAATGCGACTCTTCTTTGTTTAAGTTGCGAACCAAGCAATTAAAAGAGATTGCAAAGAAGTACTTTTAAGCAATTTTTAAAACTTTTTTCTCATTAAATTCAGGCATTAAAGTTTCAGTTCTAATGGAATAAAACTAGCGCTAGACACAAATGCGATTATATACTGAATGAGAATTAAACTGAAAGAAAATAAATTGTCAACATTTGTGTGAACAAACCTATTAAGATGACAAGTTGAGATTACGCTTTTCTAAGTGCAAAGAAGGGATACATTTAATGTTGAGTTTGGATTTGCAATGCTAAAATCTTCTTGGGAAACCACAGATGCGAAAGAAAGTTAAAAAGTAAATGAGACTCTAAATTTATTTAAATTGTAAAAAAAAGCGGTTAGTCTTAAAAAGTACGGAAATCAACTCAAGTGACTGCGTTTAACTAATATTTCATATATTCGTATATAATAAATAGTTAAAGCAAAAGAAAATAATTTATTAAAACGTTGCTTATATATTCATTTATATTTTTTGTATTTAATTGACATTAAACATAAAATTGTTCAATTTTTAGGAATTATACATACAGAGAAATAGAAGAATACATATATAATAGAGATCAAATAGGAAGAAAATAGTAATACTTTGAAATCTTTATCATATATATTTTATTTGTTAAAAATTTACTATCATTAAAAACATATTTTTTTGTACAACCCACATCGCATCCTGGCTTGGATTAGAATTTGTTTTTCCACATTCTTGAGTGTATTTTTGAGAACCTTCTTATAATTCCTCATATATACGAGTATGTCGCTCCTTTTTTTTTAATGTCAACTATTGATCTAACCGTTTGCTTGCTCTATTAAGATTAAGTAGCTCGTTTTAAGCAAAGAAAATTCGTTACGGATATACATTAGTTCTCCTGCATATATTTTTGTTTTTATACTTTAAAGCTTCTTTAAGGTATGAGCTAGTAAAACGGCGAAAAATACATAATTATGGAGGGCGATAGAATTGCAACAGACTTGTCATTGTAATAAACTAACTCACATCCTAAGTACAGCATATAGTCTCTGTTGTGAATTTAAATCGAATTTCATTATCAGCTCAGGCAATGATGATATTCCATGAATATTTTGTATCTTTTAATTTCAATTATAATCCTTCATCTCTAGATCACGATCGGTGCACCTAGAACCTCATTGTTTTTTGCATCACAAATTTTAATCTTTTGATTAGTATTGCAGTCACAATAATGACATGTTACTTACAGCCCCAAAACTACGTGTTCATTTATCATACATCAGTCCAAGTGCTCTTCTGTCGAAAATTTCAATTTTCTTATTATATTTTCTCTGAAAGTCCCTGTCTCATCAACATACGTTATGCATTTAGTGTTTATTAAAGAAAAAGTTTTATTTCTTAATCGAGATAGATAAGTATTTTGAGCAATTTTTATCACTATATGTAAGAATAATTTAGTTTTCGAGATATCAGGTTTTAAATTTAAAAATTTGTACATGAATGCCGCCAGATGACGCGTTAATTTCTTGAAAAAAAATATATATCAGCATATAGCGTAGGGAAAAAAATTAAGAAAATTAAGAATTAAGAAATAGCCGAGCCGATTAAAATCTGTTGCTAAATCATCCTGAACTAGAAACTGGAATCCCACTAGAGCGTAGTGAAAAAAATTATGAAAAATAGGTGAGTCTTTTTAAATCTGTTGTTAAATCATTGTAAACTGGAAACTGGCATCCCACTAGAGTTAATCTCAAGCTTTTTTGTGCTTTTTTGTTATTGTCTCAATTAAAATTTGAACACAAAATTGTTCAAATTGAAAGAATAGATTGAAAGAATATATTTGATTCCGAGTTTCTGTCTATTGTCGTTTCCAATCTGTTTTACTATTGATAATATACAAGTAAGTACTCTTGTTTTTTCTTCTAGTATTCTAAGACTAACATTATCTACCTGTTTAGTTTTAAATATTTTTTAAATCTTAAATCATATTTTATTTCATATTCCTATGAATATAGAATCATATCTTAAATTATATATTGATTTAAAATATTTTATAGCAAAATTTTCAGAAGACTTTCAAGAATGCAGAATTGTATATTGACAATAAGAATGAAAATAAACAATATGATTATTTGAGCAGTAAAAACAAAAATAATAATTTTATTAACAAAAGAAACGATGAAGTTGAGGATGATGCTTTTCATCGTTGGCTGTCATCCAATGAGACACATTTTATAAACAACAAATACGATGATTTCCATAATGGCAACGGCGTTGAGAAAACGGTTTTTGATTTAAAAGAATTGAAAGTTCTTAATAATACCAACAAAGTGCAAGAAGCGCCATCAACTACAATTATTGTTGGTACCATACCGACTAGAGTAGCGAAGAAAAGTGACAGAGACAAGGAATCAAATAAAAACATATATACAGAGTCGGAAAATGGCTTTCTAGGTACTGCTTACAATGACTATGGAAGCGAATTCAATGACAGCGTGATAAATATTGACATTTTACTAACAGAAGCCGATGAGTCACGACGTGTTGAACAACAGACACAGGAAACGCAAAATTATGAAGATATGCAGAAGGAAATAATAATAGTGGAAGCGGATTTAATTTTACGTCCTTCTGTTGCAGAAACAACGTCGCCAGTTTCGAATGCAATAAGAGCAATGCCAACGAGCCACAACAATAGTTCTCCAATTAATTTAATGTCAACAACAAATGAGGCACCCGTTATTGATACTTCAAATAAATTAATTGCAGATGCACTGAATGTGGTGAATAAAACAGCAGCAACAAATGGATTAAGTCCAGATAAACAGTGCAACGTGATGGGTAAGTATTTTTTGATTCATTGCAACAAATTTTGATGACAAAAAGAACTATTATACTTGATACTTTAATGTAATAAAGACCTAATAATAGTAATTATGTTAAAAGCATCGAGTAACACGTTGACTGTAAATAGATGATAAGAAAAGTATGGCTTCAATTCAAGGCTAGTTGAAAACTTGCTCAATAAAGATAATATCTAGTATGCTTATAGAACTTACAGAATTTCCTTTAATATAGAAGAAATAAAATCCAAATATAAAAATTATAAACATAATAATATTACCAATGAATACAATTGCTTTTAAATATATATAATATTATATTGAACAATAATAGTGTTAATAATTTACTACATTTTTAATCTTACTTTTTAAAAATCATTTATTCACTAATATTATTGAGAAGATTTTTTCATTTGTTTTTAAAGGTATATTTTATCAGATTGGTGATATTTTGCCACAGGATGTTGGAAATTGCCTGCAATGTATTTGCACAGAAAGTTCAATCGGTGATGATACACCTAGTGTAACTTGTAGCCCACATAATTGCCCACCACTTGTGTTGCCAGACTTATTTGAGAACACAGTTTATTGAGATGTTTAAATGAACAGTAAAAGAGTATCAACAGGGTAATTATTAGTTTAAAAAATTAAGAAAAATATAAAGTAATAAATAAAATAATGTATATTGTATTTAAGAAGTGAGAAACATAATAAACTACTGTACTCAAATATATGTATACATTAGACTTAAATTATGAGTCTTCTATCATATTATTATTTTGCAAACAACAACGGTAAACACATGCATTTTGTACAATTTTTACCATTACGTTTTATGCCGATATTGCTCATTCTTAAAAAAAATTTATATGCCATCTAGTGTCAAACACTTTCATGCTACAATTTCCAACTTCAAAGCCCGCTATCTTGACATATGATAGCAAAGAAGCAAAGTTACTCAAATGAACTGTTGTTAAATGGACGTACCAGAGCTGTGCCAAATTTTTGATTATAGTAAAACGACTATAAAATATTTTGTAATAATTGTTTTCTACATTTAAGAATAACGAAATGTTAATGGAGTTAAAGTACTGTTGATATTATTTTATAATATTATTCATATTTCCATTTCCCTGTAGAATTTCCATTCCCATTTCACCTTGTAAACAATACAGAGTTATTCATTTTGTATTTCCGAAACAAAGTATATAAAATGCACTTGCCTTTGAGATACAATTAAATTCTTATTTCAGTATTTTGTTAGGAACACTCTTTGTCCTTAGATGTGAAATACTTGATTCGTTAATCTTGCGTTGGATATCTTACAGTACTGTTTCTGTTTGAGTTGACTATTCGATGATTGTGGGCACATTGATTGCAGTATCTCTACTACAACATGTTGCATTCACTTTCTCAAAGCATTGAGAGTTTGAGCATTGTCCTTATAAACAATGTTTTGTGCAAGCCTACATAAAAGCTTAGTGGCAACAAATCACATAATCATGTTGACCAATACACAACATCGAAACATGAATTAACACATTTGCCAAATTAAGTTGGCTACTGATGCCATTCTGTAGAAGTCACATAAAGTTTTGCATATAGTTTGATTATTGAAATTTGGTGATGGAATTCCATTACCAATTGAATTGATGTCTTATGTATATGTTTTCAATTATTTCTTATTCAAATTCCTATTATAAGCAAAACTTAGAATATTAAATTGATTTTTTTTGTAAAAACTGTACAGTTTTCCAGTTTAGTACTTTATCTACTCAAATTTAATTGAAATTTTATTAAAGAAGACCAGCTCAGTATAATATATATTAAATTAATGCAATTATCTATAATACACTTGTTAATATCTGTCCTAACATATATGGGTATGTATATGTGAGTGTATAGTAAGTTAAATATTATTATTTCATTATTATTATCTTCCATGAACCGAAGTATTCACTTTAATTTGGTGAGGACGATGTGATTATGTTACAATTAATATTATCTCTAAGGACATACATAATTGATTAAAGACATCAGTTTAAAAACCATTATTTGTATTTATAATGTATTAACATAAAATTTAAGACATTGTTATTTAGGTCAAGGATGCAACCTAATATCGAAATCTTATTAGGTTATTATTTCACTTATTTTTTTATTAGGAAACGTATTGATGGCACAGCAGAAACATAAGTAATGAATAAAATAAATTAATAATAAATAATATTGCATTCAATCAACTTAAGTTTCTATCTTATACAAAAATAACACATCCTAAAAAATAAACTATAATATAGTATATAAAAAGAATTTTTAATTTTAGATTTAAAATTAAATGAGCATATATATAAGGTCAATTTACTATTATGGAAGCTTGAATGACGATTAAAAATATTTTATGTGTTGATTATTCTATAATAATGCGAGAAAATAATTCAATTTTAAATAATAAAATAGAAAATAAATTATAAAAATTTATATAAAATATAAACAGCGATAAAACAATATATTTTATGCTTCCATCTTCGAAAAATAGTAAGTTCTTATAGTAACTATAATTTATTTAAAATAATTTAATATTTAAAAATATTTAATTTTAAAACTATTTTTCTAGTCCAATGATTACAACTCAATTAAATATTTAAATATTAAATAAATAATAATATAAAAATAAATGCTGCATTATAATTTTCTTGAAATTGTGTTAATAGGATTAAGGATTAGATGTAATTAGT
>NC_051847.1:20088057-20095739 GCF_002237135.1 Teleopsis dalmanni | reverse complement strand
ACTCATACATAAATATATATATATATATATATATATATATATATGCAATTAAATTAAAACTTGTACAAAGATGTAGTATTATATGAAAAATATCTAAGATTATAAGATTATATAAGAATTATATATAAAATATTTTATGCATATCTCAATGCAAATGAAAACTTTTAATGAAATATTTTCTGTGTACTTACATAAATTCTGATACATACATATACCTATATTGTAAATTTTATGAGTAATTTTAAATACTCAAATTTAATAAATGTCAGTAAAATTAAAATAAAAATAAAAATATGAAAAATAAAAAAAAATGTTGTTTTAGAAAGAATCCTTGCTGGTTTCATGGCATATCTAATATTTTATAAGTAATATATGCCATATCAATAAGTGCAATTTTTACAGATGCGTTGACGATTTTTATGATTAGAAAATTTTCCTTTCCAGTCTTGACGCATAATTTAACTTAACCTATCTGTGAAAAATGGCTTTAAGTAAAACAGTAGTGCCGTAACTAATGTATGTTTTGCTTGTGAATTAACTCCACAAAAGTTGATGTTAAAGGAAGGACCAAAGTAAGTTCCATATAAATTCTTTTTTGAATGCAAATCCTTTTCAATTCTGTATTACTCTATTCCGAGTATTGAAATCCATTTAATGCGCTTTTATTGTTTACATAGGTTTTTGAAAGGATTCATAGTCAAAGTTGTATGCATCAAAAAAGGCGACTACCACAAAATAAGCAGTGAACAATCATTTTTGATGAAACATAGCCTGGAGAAGATATAAACTTAAATGCTGTCTCAGTGAAAGCAAACGTTCATTAATGACACTTCGATTAAAATGAAGTATTTTTCTCTTGGTTGCTGATCTCAAACCGAAAAATTGAAACTTTAATGGGTTAATAAAATATGTTTCTTATTGAGCGGTATGAGCTTCATATCTTCAGCAAATTACTACGAATAAATAGATTGAAAATATTCTCATATTCTTCACCGAATTCTTCATCCTTCTCTATCGCAAAAAGGAATGCTTCAAATACTTGCATGAAATAAAAGCGTTGTTTTCCCACTGGATTAATTTAAGAAATATTAGAAAAATATTTTCAAATATGTGTTCACATATTTGAGGTAATCATATTTATTTATTTATTCATAACATGTTTGCTAAAGAAACGAAATACGTATCTCTTAATATAAAAAATACCACAAAAATCGTAGGAAAAATTCTATTGTCTCTAAAAAAGCGCAAAACAATAATTTTTCAAAGGTGCAAGCTTAACTGGATCTTGAGTAAAATCGAACTTCATTGATAATAAAAATAAAATATTTTTGATGTTCAATCGGCTTTTGTTAGAAACTTAAAAATCTTCAATAACATAACCATCCCACCGAATTAAGTTAATTTAATAGGTCTTTCATTTTCACCGATGAACACTCTGATGAACTATCAGAAAAGTATCTCCCGAAGAACCTTTAACTTCTGGACACCAAAGTTGGGCATTCAAAGAGAAAATGTGTTATGGTTTCTTTCTCTTGCGGGTTTCCAAAACTTCTGCAATGAGGATTATGGAAAATGCGCAGTTTATCTGCGTGAGTTCCTGCACACCAATGACCAGCAAGAACTGCAGTGAGCCTTGCAGTGTTCACACTATCTCTTTTACTGAGTTCCGAGGACATATTCTTTTATTATAGTTGGGCCATATTAACCTGAAAGTTGCACATGACTTAAGTGCTTTCCATCTGTTATTGGCAAATTGAAGAAATGGAGTAATAGAACAAAGTATAAAGAGTATAATAGAGTATAAAACAGTAACATTTTTTTTAATAATTTTTGTATATCTTATAGAATATTGCTTAGTTTTTATTGTAATAATATATATCAGTTAATATGCTAATTTCTCTTAAGTAAATATAAAAAAGAGGTAGTATTAAATATATATTTGAAGCTGTTTAAAAAGAAAAATCAGTTATTTTCTATGTTGAAATTTTTTTTTGATGTGGTTAGTTGGCACTCTGACTGTTATTTATTCATATTTCTTATTTTTTTTATTGTTAGAGTTTTCTGTTTAAACTTTGTAATTGAGCAGCACTTTATATATATATACTGAATTTTTTTTTTAAATTTAAAATTGTATGTTTCTATAAAGTGATGATGTCATATTCTATAAAAATGTGAAAATATGTATAAGTTCACTTTATAATGTAGTCCTTTACAAGAGGTTTCATTTTGTTGTACTCAAATTATTCAGACGGACATAGAAGAGTAAAATCTAGTGTTGGCATTTATTTTCCACGGCAAATGACATGAAGCTCTATATAAGAAAAATTTTTACAATGTCAAAATTTTATAGTAACACATTCTTTCAGTATGTGATTTAATGTTAATTTTTCATCCGAAATCGATACCAGAACTCTGCAATTTCCGACTATATAACTGAAGTAATAACGCAGTCCTTTTTAAACTTTTCACCTAAAGTTGTTTATAATGTATTGTATAAATAAAAGCATTGACAGTTTTTTTATTAAATTAAATTATTGACTACAAAATACATATATAGAACATTCAATAAAAAAATATGCTCTCATTATAGTTATGTGTGCATTTAATTATGTAGTAAAGTAAGTCGCAGACAGTGCCAATGGCGAAGATTATTATAAAATGAAAATCAAATATTGTCAAACTTAAGTCAACCATAAAGCAAATAAAGTTTTATTAAATTTGCAGAAATTTACAATGAATCAATAAAATATTTATCTAGAAGCAGAAATTATACACAAACTGTAAAGTCAATCATGTGGAATTCAGTCATATGAAAGCCTTGATACATTATTAATTAATCCGACTGTGTTGCACAAACACTTAATATAACTTAATGGCCATTATCGCTATGATAATGCTGAATACCATAATTGAATACCATAATTAAATTCAATATAATAATTATGATTACAATTGTATTCATTATCATATTAATATTAATATGCTGTGATATTATAAAAAGTTAAGTAGTGTCTTTATAAATGCAAAACCATTAATAATAAAATTAAATTTAATTTACTTTTTGTCACTTATCTCAATATTAATAATAATATATGAAGGTTTTTATTAAGAGCAGTGACAATTTATTTATTGGAATCCGTAAGTTTAAATCATATTCACGAGCGCATATACACACACCATAAAATATTTATTTATTTTTATTAAACAGTTAATATTAAAATATATGTATATATAATATTGTATGTTCCATTAACAGATTAATCGTAGCAGCTTAAAATAAGTCTTTTTCAACACTTTAAAACGCAACTGCTTTTTTTACTCATGGCGTATGAGTAATTTTTTTTTGGTTGGGGGTTACTGCTTCATACATGCATTAGTGCAAAGTAAGCATTGTTCGTATTATCCAAATAAAGCATTTAATTATGTTATATTCACTGGCAATTTAGTTGCGTTATTCACTTGCTTTACTATTGAAATTTCAATCAGTTTAATTGTATTTTGTAACAACAATCAACAAAAGGTTTTAAGCAATTTGCGGAATTTTAAGCACTGCAATTTGCATACTAAATTCCTCCTTCCTTATTTGAAGTTTTGGAGTGCAGCATCGCAAAGTACTTCTGAACCAACTCGAAATTTAAATACGTGGGTGTAAAAAAGTTACTAGTAATTGTGCTTTCTGTTTTCGGTGTTATTTGTTTATGACATTTCTAAAGAATTTTTAAGGAATGGTTTTTGCATTGGCATGGGTATATGTCAGTAATACATTTTTGATTTATGTAATCCAATATTGCGAATATCTATCCAGCACCACTAAATAATAGCTACATTGATTTTAAATGATTCTTACTTCCTCTTGATAATATATTGATGGTCTTAATTGCATAAAATGTACATATACTCAGATGGAATACTGCATGCTATTTTTAATTAGTACCTTAATATATTTTATAAATGCAGAAATTGGTTAGAGTTCTATGCTCATCTCAGTCGGACAATATATTTACATGTATGCAGTGTATTATTAGTGACAACTCAACTAATACCCAGATATATAATACTATTTTCGTAGGAATCGAATTTCCATCATTATCATTTTATTATTCGCATTATGAATTGACCTACAGGTACTATTGATAGCAATAGTCCTCGTTATTATTCATTATTCAATCGATTTTAATATTCAATAAAAGTCAAGCTATTGTAGTATTTTAACAAAAAATTTGGTGGCATTATTCTTGATATGTCGAATATAAAAAATAAAATTGCTGCAATGAAAAATGGAGAGATGTGTAAAGATACATAAATATTCTAGTTAGAAAAGTATTTATTTTGCACCTAATGGTAATGAATGGTAGTGGTAATGGTAATTTAGTGAATAATAATGAAATTTATTAGAATTTTATCAAATAAATATTAGAAATATATAATTGCAATGAAACAAAAGCATTGGGCAAACTATGAGGGCAAATAAATAAATCGAATACAATCTGTCATCTCTCTGAAGTATCTGTATCTATCTTTATCTAAGTACATATCTATCGCTGTATAATCTAAAGATTTAAGCATCATTATGCTGTATTAATAATAAGACCAATTGAATTTATTGTAGAATAAATGAAAGTGAGAACTTATATGATCAATTCAAACGACAACTACACCCGTTTTTGTCATAAGCGCATAAATAAAATATATTTATATATATTATTTGTGGTGATAAAAAAAGTTAATATGTGTAATTTTTTTAAAAATTTTTGAGAAATAATTTCTTTTATTGATAATTGCTGTTAAAAATTTTAAAATGACCACTATTATTTATGCCTTTTTGCCTTATTTTGAGTAAGTGGATAATGTCAGCGGTGAAGAGGTTCTACCGCTTAACCGCCAAAAACTTGACCAAGTGACTTTCATCTTTAAAAATAATAATCTGATGGTATAAGATCCATCCATTCGATAGATGTATAAAAACTTTGTGAATTTGTTCATAAAAGTCATAAAAGATGTATCTGGATATTGTCACTACTCCGTTAGCAAACTCTGGTCGCTTTTCCTTAATTGTTTCGTTCAAACCGTAGCGTTGTGAACTGTAGAGGATGAAACACCAAGATAGTGGTACCAAGATGGAATAATTCATAATAGATAATTTATTTTCAATCCCACCAAACACTAAACATAGCCTTGCTTTGAAGTCGTTTGTTGATGGTCATTGGTCTTTAATGTTTATATACTATGTAATTTTAAAAAATTTATTGTTTTAATGATCAAATATTTCTTAATAATAATTTTGTTTGTTTATTATTCTATTATTATTTTATTATTTTACTTAATTAATTTTTCATCAATTGCTGTTGGTTCAATTACTATTGGTAATTGAATGTTGATAATATTACCAATTAAATTTATTTGCTTTAATATCCAAACATCAAGCGTCTTTGTCTAGTCTGTTCTTTTTTAAATGACCCCAAATTATCACGTGGTTGATGATTAATATCTCTGGTATCTTTCAACAATTAGGAGATCGGAAGTGTTGGGCTAGTTATTAAATTTTATCAACTTTTTTAGTGATTATCCGATTAGAAGTGACATCCCGGAAGTATTTTAGAAAAAACTTTCAATATATTAACACTTTGACATATAATATGTTTATTGCTTTTAGTGGTCTTTCCTTCAAATTGATTTAAAAAGTAAGAGTCACTCAACAAATTCTAGATATTATTTATATGAAACTTACAACTCCACTGAAATAAGTGATATATACTTAAACGACAATGGAGTTTATACTTAAGTAGTATGAGACAAAATAGTACAATAATAGAAAAAATGATAACATAAAATATATGATTTTTGAAGAGTTTTTATACAAGAGACTTAACTTCGTATTTACATATTAAACGCATGTTCAAAAAAAGTGCAATATATTTTATTTGAAGTAACAAATTATGAAAAGAATTAATTTTAATAAATCCGAAGTGATTAAAATGAACTACAAAATAATAATGAATCAGTAGAAAGTCACAAAAGATTCATTGTTGCAAAATATTTTAATAACAGATTTACTGTGTATTAATATTTGCAGTGATGAATAACAATAGGAGCTGCAGCAATTGCAGTACAAATTGCACAAATTGCAATGGAAAAATCACTGTAAATACTCGCAACCAAAGGATCGAATACAGAGCCAGGACAGCCATTGCATTGAGTATGAAACCCAACAAAATTTTATTTTCGTATCGCAATTCGGTACCAAACCCTTTGTTATTACATATTGAAGGAATATACAATATGTGAATATTAAAATAAATATTTAGTGAAGTACAAAATACAAAAAAACTCCACATGACAGCATTTTATAATCAATTAAGATCCTTTTTAAGGAGCACAGCACATTTTGTTTGTATTTTGTAATAAAAAGTTGTGACTGCTCTTATTTTTTATACAATTATACATAATATAGCAAATTTTATATTAATTAAAAGTGATTTATTTATTGTAATATATAGGAGCTGCTATGTTTTATCAGCAGAAGCTACAAATATATACTCATTTGATGTCACAGTCGATTGAATAATCACTCTCACCATTACAAAGGTGGATGGATGGATGATGTATTGTAATCCAATCCAATTCAGACTTCAGACACTGGAGATAAGAGAGAGAAACTGCATATTATGTGCTACGGGAATGCCCGGCACTAATGCTCAAGGAGTAGATACACTTAGGAGGGTATTTCATGTATAATTGGGATTTAAGGATAGGAAAAATAGACTCTGTACTATATTTTATTAAAGAAATCGGAATTGGAGAAATACTCTAATGCGATTAAGTGGCATAATAGATATTTTAGATCACAGTTATACTAATAATAATTACCTATTCGTCTTTATTATCGATTAAAATGATTTCCAATATTTTCAAATAGATTCCGATCATTATGACCTTGCTGTTGAACCGGGATCTTATTGATTTTAAATACAAAACTTTACCACAATCTTTTAAAACTGTTTTGCAGCTTTTCATCAACTTCCAGCTATTAGCAATTTCATTCTGAAGCAAAATATTTCAAAGGAATAGTATAACCAACTGTTATCCTTAGTTCTTATTGTTTTTTTTTTATTATATATACAAAGTTTTTGTGATATGCACAAAAAGAATATAAAAGTGTACAGCTACAAAAAACAATTATTGCTTTCTGTATTTATTTAAAGTTTAAAAAAAACCATAACTAAAATAAAATATTAAATTACAGTTCTTCACCATCACAAAAAATCAACTAAAAACTCCATTCCTGTAAGGATACGAGCAATCTATTTGCAGGTTTTTGGTAGCAAATTTTGCACTGGGCACGTAATGCATGTGGAGTTGGAAGGTTTCAGCAAAGGTGCAAAATGTAGCAATTTGCCGGTTAACCAAACTGTACGGATTGAACAAAATTGAACAATTAAAGTAGGAGTAAATGGAACACATGGTTGGGTTTGTAACCCTTAAAACACAACTACCGAAACTTTTTGTTTAGTTGGTCGTTGGGAAAAGTTTGAGGAAGCATGTGCTTTCCAGACTACTATTAAAGTATCATTCGTGCATCTATTGGCTTTAAAATCATAGCAATTCCTATTAAATAAAAATGAACTTTATTTTTGTAATAGTTTCAAATTCGAGTGATTTTATGTTTATTTATTCATTTTGTT
>NC_051847.1:20081575-20087957 GCF_002237135.1 Teleopsis dalmanni | reverse complement strand
ATAATCGCATTTTGTGTCTAGCGCTAGTTTTATTCCATTAGAACTGAAACTTTAATGCCTGAATTTAATGAGAAAAAAGTTTTAAAAATTGCTTAAAAGTACTTCTTTGCAATCTCTTTTAATTGCTTAGTTCGCAACTTAAACAAAGAAGAGTCGCATTCATAACGAAGAGAAGCTCATTTAATTTAAAATTAAACTTATATTAAAGTTGCAGTTGATTTTTAATGATATTAGGAAGTTTATTTAAATTTTAAACAAGTGCAGAACAAGCCCTCAGATTAAAAGATTAGAAGGACGAAAAAGGACCCAAGTAGTTTCGTGGTTTATTTCGACTAATTCTTCACTTCAGTGGAGCCACTTGTTGGACGGTGCGCTGTCCCAACGTCCCACCATAAGTATAAGTAAAAGCCCACATTATTACTTATACACTTTTAATTACTTTTTGATAATAATTTTTTTTTAATATTAATTAAGGAATATCAAACCTTCTGAAGACAAATTTTGGTCTACTAAACTTGCTACACAGCAAGACTTTACACTTATCAGAGCTGATGTCTACAGGTTGCTGCCCACAAATAAACTACTATTAAAATACACTTTCGTTTTCCTAACAACTCATACTAATAGTACATTCACACTGTCTCATTTAGGCCCTTACTCATTTATATTAATGAGTGAACGTTCACATTATTTTTTATTGCGACAAGAATAAGTGTTATGCCTACGTACTGACCACAATCCAGTGCCCCGGGAAGTGAGTGCCCGACTCGCATAGACTAAAACCAGCCCCCTTATTCCTAAAGACTTTGACATACCCCATGACTACGTAAGTATTACCTCGAGGTAGGGTCCCTATTAGTCATTTAAGACTGACTTCTAGCGGTGTAACCTACGCCCCACTACTGCTTCAGCTGATTCACCTGATTATTAACTGATTAACAAGTATTAAACTCTATTAATTAACAATGGCTGAAGTGAAGATGCACGTATTAGAGAAAACTCTTTTAGTTGACAATTACTAATCTGGAGATAGTGTGGAAAACTCCATTAGTTGTAGAATAAGGAACTCGATTAGTTAGAAGTGATTGTCATGAAGTTAGTGTAAAATACTTGACAGTACTAGATACGGAGATAAAATTAAGAAACCATTGGCAAAAGCTGTAGATAGGTAGCGTATAACATAAAAGTAGCTCATTATCATTTCGAATTACACACCCAAGTTCTCAATCATCATCTTTGGTCTTATTCTATTAACGAAGCATACATCTATCTTGTCATACAATGCAATTCTCGGCTGACAACGCATCTCAGTTACTCAACTACCTTAGCTTAAAAAGTCATTCATCGTCACAATTAACGTCTGATTCGCAATCCATATGTCAACTATAGTCATCATTATGCTCAGCGTCTTACATTATTATAAGTATAATCGAACCCCATAAAGATTTACTAAAAATCTGATCGAATTAATTTTAAAAGAATTTTTATAACAAACCATGAAAGGAAAGCTCGTAAAGGTCGTTAAATCGTCATCTATCCCATTTTGAGGTCTTCTTAAATTATCACATATACTATTTATAACTTTCAGACAATAGTTACAAACTTCGGTAAAACAAATATTTTAAATTCATCCTTCTTATGTTCTTATGTTGAGCCTTTTACGAGTTAATGCATCGGGGCACTTTTACTTTATGTGGGCTGGGAGGTTTGTGCAGAGTCCCACCCATCTCACAGACTAATTTGAGTATTCCTCATAATCTTCGTTATTATTCATTCTAAAATTATTAAATTTTATAGATACTGAGGTCTTGAAAAGATACAAATTAAACTCTACGACTGTCTGCAATTGTGACAAATTTCGGTTACAAGCAACAGAACTCTTTTTTTAGATTTTAATATACAAATGGAAATACCTTCTTAAAGTATTTAATCGATAAAACTACTTACAATTGACTGTGTTGCGTTAACAACTGTGGCTGTTGTGTATGGAGTAAATGCACTACCGGCTACTCTACAAGTTTTTCCACTCTCCTCCTGAGTGCAGTCAACAGCAGTCATATTGTCTAAATTCTTGCTATCATTTGTGCTATGAACATTAGAGGTCCTTTTTGTTGCAATTGTTTTATTTGCTGACTTTGTTGCTGTTGTTGCCGGTATTGTTGTGACTGTCATTTTGGGTCTTTTAGTTGGAGGTTCTGGTAAAATATCACTGTCAGTTTCTGTCTCTATGTCGACGTTGTCATTTTCCGTGCTTGGATGTTCTGACGGCAACGTTGTTACCTCAAACTTGATATGCTGTCCATGTAAATATTGTTGTTGTTGCTGGTGTCTCATTTGTAGTTGAACTAGTTGATGTTTTAAATGTTGCTGACGATGTTGGTATTGATGATGCTGGTGTTCTTCGGATTTGTAGTCATGATATAGTACTGAAGGTAAATTTTCTGGGAAATTTAATATTTTACTAAATGTTTGTGATGTTGCCAAATGATTCTGCTTATATTTATGATGTCGTTCATGTTGTTTGTGATGTTGCCGGTGTTTCTGATTATGTTCTGGTTCTACTTCAGTAAAATATTTACATTGTATTATTGAATGTCTATTCATACTTTTTAGTTCATGGTTGGGTTTACCTAATTTTATCAAGTCTTCCCCTAAAGTTGCTTTAATTTTCTTCTTTTTTGCTTTGCTCTTATGCGATTTTGGGAGTTTGTATGTTTTCTCTGACTTCTGCATATTTTTATTATTTGAAACGGTGGTATATCTTTTCGGATGTTTGTCTAAAAATAAAAATATATATGGATTAATAAAGTTAAACATGAAAAGTTAACATTAGCAAATAAATAATATGTATAAAAAAATTTATATCTCTTTATTAATTTTTTATGCAATATGTACAATGTGTAATAGATTAGACGTTATTGAATATTTGGCATACATAAATTTCTCTTTTATATTTCGTATCGATTTTATAATTGCATTTTAACAATGATATATGTTTAAAAAAGATATGAGCTTAATTTTGTTAAATTTTTGTTTATTATGGTTAAGACAAAAAAAACTTGCCTTGTTTGCTTTTTTTAATTAAAAGTAAAATGTACATTGTTCATTTTGTATTATATACTTTAATAATAGAAATATTTGCTTCTTTATTCCAACGAAACACAACCCCTACCAAAGTATATGTAGAGATTATGCTATGTGATAGTAGTCCAGGTTCTTCACACATATATTATTCGATTGGGTTATTGTGAATAAAAAATTCTTCTGATTATACAATACAATGCAATATGCTGTGGGTATTGAGAGAAGCTGAGTTCCTAATAAAATATATTCGAGCTAATCTAGTAAAAGATATCATGATTGGATCTATAAAAATAATATTTACATTGCAAATATATGCTATGGGTATTGAGATATGCTGAGTTCTAAACAATATATACGCGAGCTAATCTAGTAAAAGCTATCATGATTGAATCTATAGAAACGATATTTGCATTGTAAGTACAGACCATTAGTAACTGTTGCAGTTGACTACTGTTGAGTATATCACAGTTTCGTGGAAAAAGAATTTTGAAAATAATTATTAATTGTTATATCTGGCATATGTTAATATCATTTTAAAAACCATTATGTCTGACCAATTAGAGGTAAGGATCTATCTCAATAATAGTCTACTGCTCTGTTTCAAGTGTTCTCTTTTAAAATTCATTATCAGTTATCAGTTATTCTTTCAAAAATTTTTGTCAGTGATATGAGATAGAGCTTAATGAAGCTGTTTGTATATAATTCTTGCTACATTGGTATGGGGTTTTATTTATGTCACCGTTGACATTGTACTATATTCCGATAGAAGATACTATATTCCGATTAATTAATTCATTCTAACATCTACACTTTATACATTTATACTTCATACATTTATCTGCAACTTGCTTGCTATTTCTTGACTGGCAGAAATTATTTGTTAGTTGGCGGTACTAAATCCCGAAAATTAGTTCTTCCATTTCTAAATAAAGGTTGTTGTTGTTGTGACCCGCTGGGACTTGTAAGCAGATAATATGAAAAGATGTACAAGACGTTTACATGGGTAAGAAAGTGGGTGGGTAGTGGTAAGGGGTGATGGGGGTGGAAGAGGAGATGATGGGGAGGATTGAGTAGGTGGGTACAGTCCACCTCTACTTCATTTTTTTTTTTATTTCATTTTATATTATTTTATTTTATGTAATATATAAAAATATAAAAACATAATAAATATCTTTTTAAGTATACACAATTTGTTAAAAATTACTTTATTTTAAAAAATAAGAAAGTTTGTATAAAATTAATATAAACTAGTTTAATTTCATATATAAGAAATATTTTTAATTATTAAAATTTACCACAGTTTTCCCACCAGCAGAAAATTTCACCATCTATGCACAGGCAAACTTCACAGGGATCAAAACGTATTAACTAAAAGTGAAAAATAAGGTAAAATTTTGTTGTTTAAAACAAAATTAAATAAATTTTGAATTAAATATAATTTAAAAATAAAAAACAAAATAGAATGCAGTTCCAATATCATTAATAATAATTTTCTTATAAAAATTAAAAAAAATGTTGCAGATATGAGACTTAAAGTGTCTTTTAATTGTATTAAAATATTATCAAATGGGTTAAATTAATATTTAATCACTATTTTATCAATAAATAAGCATTATTACTTATTTTATCATTATATTATTTTAATGGTTCATTTATTTAAATGAATTGGATTTCTTCTATTAACAGTCCAAATTTCAATGTTGTCATATATGAATAAGGAAGTATATATTTTCCAATTCAATTTTTAAATTAAATTTATACTTTCATAGTTACAAAGTATTTATCCATTGGTATATTAGAAACGTATGTCAGAAAATCAACAATGTCTAGAAATACAATACATTTCATAACAATATAAATTGAAAGTACACACACATAGTTTCGTTGAAGAATCCTTTCAGCAACAAAAAATCGAAACTTTTTGAGATTCAACTATTTTATTATATTTCCAATAGTTGATATTGACAATTTACAATACTGAATATTTTTTTATAAAACTGAATAGAAATTAAAATGATTCGTATTTCCAGCTGATTAAATAAAATTTGTTACTGTGACCGCATAAGTTCTTTGCTATTGATATTCATTTATTATTTTAATGAATTTATAATTTTTATCTTAAAACAAATTCTCAAAGCTGAGATTATACCTTTTGTCCATGTGTATACTTTGCTCCTCCATAAAAACATGACGCGGCCCTTTCGTGTGGTTCCAAATCCTCTTCTTCATTTCGTTCCGTTAAATCAGAAAGTTCTTTACTTTCATTCGTTTTTGGAGATAGTGGACGAGTATTATTTTTAGCCATGGATTGTTTATCATCTATATTAGTTGATAACTGGTCATGATTCGTATATTCGAAGGGTACTTTTAAAATGAAAAGTAGAAGTAAATATATAAATTTAATTAAATATTATGTATAAGTTCGATCATTCAAATTAATTTAATCTTTTACATTAAATACAATTAAATACAATCATCTACAATAGCTTAAAAGCTATGACGTATATATAACAAAGTTATATGTAAATTATTTAAATTAATTATTATTTTAATTTGAATTTAATTTTAAAGTTATTATATGTTTATAATCAAATATACACTTAAAATGTAGTGATATGTAAATAATTTCTTATGTAAATAAGAGTGAACAAAGTCTCATATGTATAATATTTCAAACTTTTTATATTACAATCATATTCTAAAAACCATTCTTATAATTAATATATCTTTTTTTTTAATTCAACATAAAAAGTAGTTAATAGAATTTAATTAGATTCGCTACTTACCAGCTGTAACTATATTTTCCCTCATCGATTCATAAAAGGAGGATACGTAAATAATACATACACAAATAATCTTTGTATATTTAAACATTTTTATTATTTTATATTTCTGTAAGTTAGTTTAATTGTGAGATAGTTAATAATATAAGATATTCTCCTTATAAAAATAATTTCATATATAATAAAACTATTAAACATGACATTAAGATTATGTGGAGTAACTTAAACCAAAGCTAAAATTAAAAGCAATTTTTATAGAATAAGTGCACTTATAAGATAGTGGAGAATTTTAACATTCGATAAATATTATTATACATGTTTTAAATTAGCTTTAATTTTTTTTCTATTTTATTATTATTTTCATAAAAAAAGTTTAAATTTAATTTTTAAAAATTTTAATAAATCACGATTTTAAATTGCCATGCACTTGAGCTTTTTAAAGTAAAGTATATGCTTGTGTGAAATAGTATAAAATAAATTAAATTATAAATTAAGGACTCTTACATTGTATTATT
>NC_051847.1:20073143-20081475 GCF_002237135.1 Teleopsis dalmanni | reverse complement strand
AACATTGTATTTTGAAATAAATAAAAAATTAAGCGCTAAATGCACACTTGTATCACATAAATTAACTTATCTTTGAAAAATGGTCTCAGCTATTCAAAAATATACAAAGACCGAAGCAACAGTTGTTCAAAACGTGGCAAATGTCACATGAAAAATATTAAAAAATGGTATTTAAACGATTAATATAAATATTTTGTATGTACATACTAAACTAAATTTCACCCTACATTTAATATATTATTAATATGATTAAATGTAATCTTTGTTCTTGAATATATTTTTAAGCAACTCTAACCAATATATGTAGACTTTAGGCATAAAACTAATGTTAAAAAATTGAATAATAAAGAAGTATACATCTATCTATCTATATATCTATCAATTTATAAAATATTATTATTAAAAAGTCTAGTTTAACAGTTAAGACCTATAGAAATTTTATAGCGCTGTGGTATTTATAAATATTTTTGATTTATTAAAATGACGCTATTCAAATTAAACAAAAAAGTATAGAGTGGGATATGGACTAATATTTTATACGAGATATTTTAAATATAATGCATTGTCTACAACATTTAAATTTAATTAAGTTGTCAGTTAAAAAGTTTATTTTTTTATCGAAACTTACTTTCAGTATAAAATTGTTTTTGTCGCTGTATTAGACAAACTGACAAGTAACATTATTAATGAATTTTTATTTGCAGTGATTATTGTTAAAATATGTGCTGTTAATGTCTTCCACTTGAGCTGATAAAAGTCTCTTCAGCTACAAGTCAATAAATAATTAATATGTCGAAATTGTGTAGGTGAAATCAGTACTTCTACGCATATTTCACAGACTTGGCAATTACTTTTGGGAAATTATAATATTTTTTTAATTAATTACTTGTTACTTAGTATCGATTATTGCAATTTATTAATATTTATTTTTACTTTTTTTTTTGTTTTCCTTAAGTTTTATTTTTCTTTTTTGTTGTATATAAATATTTATAAAATACACAGATATATATGTTGTATATACTCGTATATAGATTGTTAAAAGTACTGAGGTAATGCTTGTCCTTTTTAATTATCTTGAACAGAAAATATTTTCTCTCGTTTCATTAAATTTATTAAATGCCAAAATGAATTTTCTTCAGTTATTTCTGGAAACTTCGTCTCACATTCCTGCGATTTGGTATCGAAATTTCATAAATATTATATTTCAAGTCATTAATTTTACTTTCATTTATTTTGGCTCAAATGAATTCAAACGGTTCTAACATAGATTTCAGTTGTGTTAAGTGAAGTAAACATTTTTACCAAATATCCTGCGAGAAATTCCTCTTGCCTGTCGTTATACGAATATGTATCGTGAATAATTGATTTTATGCCGTTGGTAGAAGAACATTTTTAAAATATCTGAATCGAAATGTTTTATAAGGATTGTATGACAAAAATTTAGTGTATAGTACATATTCAACCTTTACTATTTGAGAGTAAATTGATTGAATTTATTTGTATCTGCTCCTATTTTTTTTTTAAAGAAAAGCTTTGCTAGGTAAAAATAAGAAATTTCTTTCATTTTAAATATTCCATTGAATTCTAAAGAAATATATAGAAAATAAATATTTCTTAGTCAGTTTTCAATTTAACCTTTTAAAGTCGAAATATTTTATAAATTCCTTTAATCTCTGTTAATCACAGATTTTTTCCGAGAAATTTAATAAACCTTTCGAAATTTGTACAGCTTAACCTGAAAACCTTCAAATAGAATTACGTACATATTAGGCTCCTGATTGTAGGTTTATTAATTTATACATAAATGTACTTGTGCATTTTTAATGTTAGATGCTGTGCAGGATTAGAGGTTTAAGTCAGGCATCAATGACGTAAAGGAAGTGAAAATTATGTGTTTAAGGTATTTTATTATTAATTACAGCATTGAACAGTACTATCCGTAGGTATATGTTACTCTTAAGGTGTTGATAAACAGTATAATAAAGCATTTTTAAATTCCTAAAGGACAAAATGTTTATCAAAACATTAATAATGAATTTATGTTTTGAGGTCACAGTATTATGATTTATAAAGTATTTAAAATGTTTAAAAAAATAATAAAAAAAAATAATATAAAAAATATGTATAAAAATGCATCAATTGTTTAAGTCAAAATGTCATTAAAGTGTTTCCATTTAGTAAGCAGTTTCTCCTAATTGAGATGCTAATAAATATTATATTTTTTTGATCATTAAAAAATGAGCAAAAAATTATTCTATTCCATGACTTCGGATTAGTTATCTGAAAGAAGGTAGTTCATTTATATTTAAATTCTATGAATTTGCAAAGCAATTCATATAGTTTTTATAGCTTTCGGAATATGCAGTTTCTTTGCTGTGGTCAACTATTTTTGATTTCTCATCGCAAGCTTGAATGATGCTGAATTGACAGTTGGGAAAGAGATGTTTCAGTTACTTGCTACACTGAACCACTGTATTTTTACAATATATCACTGTATGCTAGAAAGGTAAAAAACTGTTTTCTTAATCAATGGTCAATTCTGTGTTTTGATATTGGGTTTGACTTGAAATGACTTGCGTACAACGACTTTGATTTGTAATGTTTTTGAAATTTGCTTGTCATTGATTTGATTAAATCAAAGTCAAGTCATCATCCTTGTGGTCAGAACAGATACAAATAAAATGAGGTAAACTGTTGTTTACTGCTAGCTTTTAGATATTCATTTTAGTGATTAGTGAACCTCATACATCAAAAAAAAATTATGAGATAAAAGAATTTTATATTTTTGCTTTTGAAATATTTTTAAAGACAAATGATTGAAATTTTTATGTTGAAGTTAGTTTTGATTAAACAAAAAAACAAAAAATAAATAACTATAATATTTATAGTACTAAAAAGGTTAAAGATTGCTAGCACCAAGTGTTGAATTCGTGCCCTGCTAAATTTGATCTCAGAGTCAGCGCACCTTAACCAACTGAGCCAAACCTGTACTTGACTTGTGTGTTCATCTTTTGGAGTTTTGTTATTTGTGTTTTATTTAGAACGAAATCATAAGCCAGCTGTATAATAATTGAATTAATTATTTATGTTCTATTTTTAATTGTTAAATTTCAATATTATTCTTTTGTTTAATGCATCATATATTTTTGATGCAAAAAAAAAAAAATTAAATTAAAAAGGGCAATAACATAATTTCAACAATTAAATTTATTCCATCTCAATTTCTTCCAAGAAAAGATTTTAATTTACTTTACATAAAAAATGAATTTAAAATTTTATGTCTAAAAAATAGATGAACAAAAATCCATTAAAATAAATCGCATAAAATTATCAATAATTTATGCTTAGGCTTGAACAGCGTGTCTTAGTAGATAAGCAATACAATGTCTTTGAGGATGGATATTAAAATCTCTTTCCTTTTTTATAAATTAAATTTTTATGCAAATTATTGCGGTTTTACGCAAAATGCAAGTAAAAATCGTTAATAATCAATCAAATGTTTTGTGCTATTATCTTCGCAGGAATATATCCTTACAATAAAAATGGTAGAGCGGCACAACAACAAAACACAATAAAAATCAGCATGAAAAATGTGGTGCGTGATTGTTGTCATTTTTTTTTTGTGGTTTGTAAAAAAAATAAAATAAAATTTTCCAAAATAAGGAATGGAATTATGTCTTATCTGCTTATTCCTGTTTCATGCCTTGAAATTCTAACTTTGGAACCAGAATAAATCGATTTTAAGCCATAAATACTTTATAAAAACCGTCAATACAATCAGACGATACCAGGTGTTAAGGGCTCCTTTACTGAGTTTGCACGATTTTGAATTCATTGAATTATAAAAAAATGAAATTATAGCTTGGTTGCAAATTGTTCATTGAATTAATTGTAAATTTATTTTAAGATATATTAATAATAATTTTTTTTTTTCAAATTACTAAAGTTATTTCATAGAGTTGGTTTTACTATCAGTTAGCAATAGAATAGAAGCAATTGTTAATTTGAATTATTTGAAAGTGTTATAGATAAAGCAATTTGGATGATATTACTCAACAGTTTAGTGCTAGTGATGAACATAATCGGGAATAACTCTTCTCTCAAATTCACAGATCAATTCCATTTCTTGAAAAACAATTTAGTACAAAATACTGCATCCTACCTATATTACTGTGCTCGAGTCGATCTGTCTAACACCACTCTCATCTGGATATCTTCACAGGCAGAATAGTATAGAAGAGAGAACAAACAGGGTACTGGCTCCCACAGAGCAAAACACTGTGACTATAATTGATGTATGAATTTCTTGTATAACTTAACTCCTATACTAACGATGATGACAGCAGCAGACCCCACCTTTCGAATAAAAGCCAAATTGTAAGTGGTTGAAGGCGTATTAACTTAAGACAGAGATAGTCAAACAGCAATCAAGGTCTTGAATTCTAGAAGTTAATTTCAAAAATTTTGACGGAATGATGTGCTGCAGCAACTGGCTAGTAAAAATAGGGTGATGTTTCGCCACATCACACAGGAATCAATAATAACGAGTTCGCATATAAACTTACAAATCCTGGATGAATTACTTGATTCTGTGTATCAGAACCTTATTTTAAGTTAAGTTAGTCCAAAACAAGGTCTCTGATAGAGAAGTGGTTCATAACCGAAAGAAATTGCAACTGATATACACGCGACACTTCAGGTCGCCACCAGCTTAAAGAGCTGTGTTGCCGGACAACTACAGTAGTGAATCCCACCTAAGTAGAACAGAACAAAAGTTGCTGGCAACTCTGTGACTGGCAATCGTGGCTTAAGTTAAAAAAAAATTGAATCCCGACTTTGCTTTGAGGCAGATATGAGAATTGATTACAGCTTCTATGACTGGATGTGGGCATAAAGGAGATTACTAAGCCCATAAGTGCTATTCTTGTCTGATATTAGAATGTACTCAAGAGTTTAAACTTTGACGTACATTCGAAAGATGGACCGGCTTTTGTTCAATAAGGGTTTATAAGCAGCTTCCAAAATCAGCCATGCTGTTTTGGTCTAGAGGAAATCAATACTTCGTAAATGTTATACTTTATTGTATTATATTTTGAAAACAAATTCCATTGCATAGGTTGAAATAGGTTAAATTATACGAGTATATATAAATATATATTGAACTGATTAAATGCAAAAGGAACTAATTTAAAACGGATATAAAATATTTTCCATATTAGATATTGAAATCCAAGTTAAAAGTTTATCAAATTTGAAGAGAAAATATTTTATTTATTACAATCTTTACCTCATACAAAAATATATAAATAAAATAAAATAATTTTTACTAAAATACTAGTATGAATATAAAAATCAAATTCTTTTATACGTACAGAAATATAAAATTGACTGCATGTGTTCTATGATAAAAAAATATATATAAAAATAGATATATATACGTATGGGAGCAAAAGTTTTTTGTCAATATTTAAGATATTTAAAAATGCTGGCATCTGCTGTTTCTATTTCAAGTAACTTCAACTTTTGTGCCATGTTGCAATATGGCACACTTATCTAACATGCCACAAATAAATTTTTGTGGCTCTTTGAATTAAAAATTGTGACATTTTTCCAAATGAAGTGGGAGGTAGAAATAATTTTGCATACATGATTTTAAGATTTTATATTTAACTCTCTAAAGGTTTTTCTTTTATCTTATTTGAAGTCGGTTTGTTTAAAATTGCATACTGAACTTGTTTGCACTGCATGATGACTAAGCAAATCATATGCCAGGTAAATTACTCACACTAAAGGTTAAAGCTGCATTTATTTTTTTGTATAAAAACAATATGGCAAGTTCTATATACTAGTATGTATAACTAGGAAGAAAATTATAATCAAAGCATACATCCTTTTCATAAAATACACATTGGTGAAGAGATAGAGTACTATAAAGGTGACATGCATATAAACTATATACTAGCTATGCATAAAACTTATTTTAAAAAAATGTCCTTAACGTTTTGAATACTTCTATATACATAGATGGCTACATATAATATATATTTATGAGTACATCCTTTTCATAGTGTTGTAATTGAAAAATTGCTTTTCTGGTGTTAACTGAAGTGAAGTAATTTTTTACGGCCAAATTTATTTATTACAAAAAGTAGACCTTTAATTTAATGAAACAAAGTAAGTTAATTGAAAATATTTACGTAGCTATTTTAAAATAAATAAGATGAATTATTATTTATATTGTCAGTGAAACCATTTTTTCATTACAAATGCCTGCGGATATTAAAGCAATTAAATTTTAATTACTTTTATTCATATTTGATTAAAACGCTTTTTCCTAATTCAAAATTCAAAAATAAAATACTAAAATATTAAACGATTTTTTAATAAAATAATAAATAAAGCAATATATATACCAATAATATTTACATTCATTGATCAAAAAAATTATTTTTATTGATAATGAAGTATATGAAGAATGCGTTTTTATTTAATTTTTTCACAGCAAGTTTGCTGTGTTATTACCTATTATTAGACTCCTCTGTGAATACTACTGAAGTCTCCAGCAAGCTAAGGCTAAATGTAACATGGACATTATGAGGAATTCACACTTTTAAAACTAAATATCACTTTAACATTACAATTAGAGACACAATTATTTTCATTTTCGTGAAGAAACATTCCTTCAAATTTAAAATTAATTAAAAATATTTATGCTCTTATCTTTAGCAAAGTTGTTTTTAGCTTAATAAGCAATTAAATATTTTTTTTGTGATGTTTCTGTATCTTAACCAAAAACGTTTTAAAAAAAATTCCATTAAAATGCCAACATGCTGGTGTAACTCTTCTATCACTTGAACTTTTTATCCTCCGGGCTTTACGCTACTTTTTTGACTGCAATAAACAACATCGTCCTGTGCTTTATAATTAATTGCTTCGTTTGTTTTGGCAACAAAAATGAATGTTGCTGCAACATATGTATGGCATCTTTTTTTGCATTCTGGTGTGTTATTTACATTGCGCTGCTTTGGCAACTGCTGCTGTGTTGGCAACATGACACACAGCTACGCTAGTCGCGGTGTCATTATGTATATATATGTATGCGATTATTTCTTTTGTTCAGCTGTGCATGCATGCATATGTGTACGTGTAAGAACATTCATGCATGCATTTGTGTAAGCGAGTAGCAGTGGAGCGCTTCCGCTGCATGCCAGTGTAAAATTTTCGTTACAAAAATACAAAATGAATGTTTTACGCTATTATCTTTATTTATTATAATTTTTTTCATTATTATTTTACCTGTGCAATTCCGTGCGTTGGTAGGCTACTGTGAAATTATAGCGAGTGTACATTTGCTGCCCTTAACGAGTGATTTACGAGTAAACTGCTTTTATAGATTTAAATAAGTAATAAAATTTAAATTTTTAATTTAAATATGTTTATGTTATTATGCTCGTTTAATCACTTTATTTAATTATGGGCGTTCGTTAATTTCATATATAAAAAGTTAAATAAAATATTTACTTTTAATTTGCTTTTAATTTGCTCATTAAAGAATAAATAATATATTGTGTACATTTTTAAAAGTTAAAAATATTATAAATATTTACATATTTCGCAAACAAAATTATTTTATGCAATTGGTCATATATTATTTAAAATAAAATAAAAAATTAAAATAAAATTCACTCCATGCTTCAACATGGGATGAATCCATTAAATCTTGTTTTCTTTATGTATATTTGCTTAACATAATTGGTATAGATTTGGCGTTTTTTGCTAGTGTTGTTCAAGTTTTTAATCGTATATATTTGAAATTAATGTTATAATGAGCATTTATAAACATGTTAAACTGAAAATTGAATACACAAACAATTTTTCGCATAACTATAGCATTTTAAAAAGTCACTCCCTGAAATATTTCTGCTATCGGCTTTACATATTCTAAAAACAGATTAAGTATTTATTAAGTATTATTATATAAAATAAAAGATGAATAAATCTTTAACAGGCAATTATATCTAACAGTCAAGCTGCTCTTAAAGCTTTGTCTTCTTGGAATTTTAAATCGAATCAGGTTCTTGAGTGTAATGTGCTCCTACAGTTATTTGCAGCTCAGAATAACGTAAGCCTTTACTAAGAACAAGCTTATTAGCTAGCCAGAACTGCATCAAAAACTGCTTTCTCTGGTCCTCAAGCCTTTTGTGGGTTATACTGGGCACTGCTATGCTTTACAAAAACATTCTTAAATTTTCCAAATATATTTTAACGTTAATAACAGGTTTCGTTAGAGGTCATTATGGCCTGAAATATCACCTTAATTAACTACGATTAT
>NC_051847.1:20061646-20073043 GCF_002237135.1 Teleopsis dalmanni | reverse complement strand
GACGCACAAAGAGCTCGCATGTTTGGGATTTTCTTTTTTTTCATATTATGCCATATGTACGGGTCTAACTTCATTTCATTATAATTACAAGAAAAACACTTATAAGTCAACGCTTTCAACAAAATGCATTGCCGCAGTAATGAATATATTAACATTGATATGTCTACCATTTTTTACTTGGGATGTTATTATTCAAAGGAGTAATGGATTGTGGACTCCTTTAATGGGATATCTATATACAATTTCTGAAATACTTTATGTCTTGGATATATTGTGTATTATACTTACACGCTGGAAACGTGAACGAATTGAAACGGAAATTGTCAGTTATATAAAAACTATACATCACGATCTGATGAATATTTCAACATCTGAAAGCTCAAACAGTTATTTTTATTTAAAATTTGGAATATTATTTTGCACATTTATAGTTCCAATGTTAATGAATTTTTTTTGTATCAAGGTAGGCTCTTGGTTCGTAGTAATTTTCATTGTAGTAATGAACAATGTTGATAATATGCTAAATTACACTTTACTTATGAATTTTTTTGGATTATGGTATATAAGTCAGGGTTTTCAAACCATTAACACAAAACTAAATTTAATAAGAAGTGAATTAAAATTTGAGGGAAAATCCAGTCAGGAGTTAGATCACATACAGCATCAAAAAGAACTCAGTCTAAAAATACATAAACTTTTTCGCTTGCATTGGCACTTAGCTAAATTAAAAGATAAAATCAATGAGACCTATGAAAATAATCTGCTAAATATAAGAACGAAAAGTTGGATTTGGATTATTGTTTTAGGATTCTATATAATGATATTTTGGTTATGGGGAAATAT
This sequence comes from Teleopsis dalmanni, assembly GCF_002237135.1. NCBI lineage: Eukaryota > Metazoa > Arthropoda > Insecta > Diptera > Diopsidae > Teleopsis > Teleopsis dalmanni. The sequence goes on along the minus strand of NC_051847.1, from coordinate 20,072,200 downwards.
TCCAATATTTGGCATATCAATTGTAATATACAATTTATTCTTTTCCATACTTAAATTTTACATTCTGGACTCTACTTGCGACATAATTGAAAGTACCTATGAGGACACTATTAGTGCTCTAAATGAGTTTAATGCAATATCAGTTCAGTCCCAGTATATGTACCGAGAGGTGAGTTTGCTTTTTTTTATTATAATTATTTAATTATTTGCGTTTTTTTTTTGTTAAATTGATGAACATTTCAAAGTTGAACATTTTGATTGAATTTTAGTTAAAAAGTGTAAAACTTTTGTTGATTATTAATGACTTCTGTAATTATTTTACGTTGCAGTGCGAACACTTTGGCATCTATATATGCAGCTTTAAAATGGAAGTCAACATATGTGGTTTATTTAAAATAAATAAAATGCAATTTTTCAATGATTTTGTGACTTTTGTCTCGTACGTAATTGTTCTACTGCAGTTTCATTTAATCTTGGGTTATTAATTAGAAGACTAATATTAAAAAAGTTAAAAAAATTGTAATTTAAATAGTTAAAATTCAAAAAAAAAATGTAAAATGTGTTTTCGGGAAAGTTTTCCTAATGACTTAATATATATATGTATTTTAAGTAATACTGAATTAGTATATTTAATATGATTTTTTTGATTCGCAGCGGATTGAGGTCGTTTTTTTAATACTTAAAAAATGCAAAATATATGTTATAAAAATATTTTTTTAAAATATAATAAAAAATTTTAATATAAATTAATAAGTATTATTTTTTTTTATCAATTTTATGTGTAAAATAAACGACCTAAGTCCGGTGGAAATTAAAAAAATTTTTAATAAATTGGTTGTATTAACAATTAATATATTTTTAAAGGTCAATGCTTTGAGTTTAATTGAATAGTCTTTGTTAAAATTTGAATTACTGAAGTTGTTTTTGATTACAATCTTATACTTCATAAGCAAAATTTTCCATAATTAACATCACTGTGTATCGAATGTAAAACTCTTTTGGGCATCTTAAAGAAATATATTCGATGAAAGTACTATTTAATGTGTACTTGACTGGCCTGTTGGTATTATACGTACGAGTATAATATTCAACAATACTATTTACACATAAGTATGCAATAGGGTTGTAAAGCATAGCGTTCAGAATATTTTTAGGAGATGCATAGTACTATCATACTATAAAGTTTTAGTTGTATGAAAAGAGGGTTTTTGTGTGATTCTAGCTATGGATTTTATATACTTTCTATACCTGAATTTAGATGTTCGCTGCGTTTATACATTCCATTTCATTATTGGTCATAATGCTTAATACTCAGTGGATAAGCAATAAGCTAAGTTAGACTCCAAACATTTTGTTGTGTTTATTCTTTTGTATTATAATATTGTGCTATATTAAGCCAGTGTAAAAGCATTAAAAGTTAAAAGTGAATTAAATTTCTAGCATTAACAGAGTTTCAGATTATTAGTTTTTTTCCTTTTGCGGTATTTATTATTTTTTTTGCAATAATAGTCTCTCTTTAATGTATGAATAGTCAACATTAACGAAGTCTGAGAATATATTTACCTATCAATACTAAAAATATATTGTTTGCATAGCTTGTCATTCATAAGTTGAGTGCTTAGTGCGCAATAACTTAGCAACACGTATAACAGATGTAATATGAAGATATGTTTTGAGTCGAAAAAATAGTTCCTTTCAATATGCAGTTTCGGACACACATAAAGTTCGCAAACTTATTATTCACTTTTTTTTCATATCACGCTATCTGTACGGGTTTAACTTCATTTCATTATAATTATAAAACAAATACATATAAGCAAACGTTCTTAACAAAGTATTTAGCTATAATAATAAATATATTGGAAATGCTATCTTTACCTCTATTCGCTTGGGATTTTATTGTTCAATTGAATAACGATATGTGGACACCTTTAATGGCATATCTATATACTATTGGTGAAGTGTTATATATTTTAAATATATTACATATTGTACTAACAAGATTTAAACGTGAACGATCTGAATTACAAATTATTAAGTACATAAGCCTTGTACAGCACGATCTATCTAAAATCTCCACATATCACGACGCCAAAGATTACTTTTACCTAAAGTTTGGAATATTATTTTGTACTTTTGTAGTTCCAGTGATAATTAATTTAATTAGTTTCCAAGAAACATCTTGGTTTGCATTAATTTTTTTAATATTTATGAATAATATTGATAATATGTTGAATTACACATTATTAATATATTTTTTTGGATTATGGTATATATGCCGAGGATTTTATGCTATAAACTCAACATTGCATTACATCAAATGTGAATTAAAAACTGAAGGACTCAGACAACCTACTCAGAATTTTCAGAAAGAAATCAGTTTAAAGTTATATAAACTTCTTCACCTTCACTGGCAGTTAGTTAGATTAAAAAATAAAATCAATGAGACCTATGAAAATAATTTGTTAAACATAAGAACTAAATGTTGGATTTGGATTATTGTTTTGGGATTCTATACGGTGATATTTTGGACATGGGGAAAAAGTCCAGTTTTTGGCATCACAGCTACAATGTATAATTTGTGTTTTTTAATAATTAAATTTTACATTTTGGATTCTGTTTGCGATGTGACTTCAACTGCCTATAAAGATACTGTAGCTACGTTAAATGAGATAAGTGCTATTCAAATACGGTCTAAAAGTATTTACCGAACGGTAAGTATGTATCTTTTGCTGATATACATCAGTTTTGAGCTATTCGATATATAGTCTTCATTATTTATCTTGCAATTCTTCTGTAATATATTTGACTATTTATACAGTTCAAAGTTTTATGATATATAAAAAATTTCAATATTTAAAGTATTTCCTAATTCCTTTCTTTTCTAGTGCGAAGAATTAAGCCTGCAAATGTGTTGCTTTAAACTGGAAGTAAACATATGTGGATATTTTTACTTAAGTAAACAACAATTTTTTAAAGATGTAATACATTCTGTTTCATATGTAATTGTTTTGATACAATTTTACATAATATTAAAGTACTAATTTTAAAATCAGAATATATAGTTTTGAAAGTTGAGTGAAAGTTGAGCATTCCAACCAAAAGTATGTACAAAGTATTATAATCCGAATAAATTTCTAATGGAAAATATGAATTATTTATAATCGTATATCTTTATAATAGTTATATATTTCTATTTATAATAGTTAACTTTATATGTTTGTTAAAATTCTTTTACTATTTATGTTATAATCTTTTTACGACAGTAAAGTTGTATTAATTTTTATTATTAATAATTTATAATATTATTCGGATTTGGGTCATTATTTTAAAGATGGTTACGATTATTAGTATCAATAATACAATATTCTCATTTGTGTTTACTTATTATATAGGTACCAGTGTTGATTTATTAGTTATTATATATATAGATATTTATAATCTTTTTTTATTAATGGGTATAATAATTTAATAGTTTGATATCACTAATCTAATAAATTCAATTTTTATTATACTTGTCAGTTGCACACTAAGCTGCATTAAACCAATTACTATAAACCAAAAATAAATTAAGCATATATTGCCCTGCACCATGGACTTTTTCAAATTCGTTTTCGGTATCCAAGATAGTAGGCCAGGGAATTTCACTATGTTGCACTGGCAGCGCAATCGGTTAAGAAGCTTTCTTCTTTCACTATACTTTAAATACTTAATACTAATCGGTGCAATATCCTATCATTATAACTTAAAACAAAACCAATTCAAACAATATCGTTTAACGCAGTGTCTTGTTCTATGTATAAACGTATTATATTTGATTTTCTTGCCATTTCTGTGCTCGTCTAGCATTGACGAGTTGGATCGGAACCTTTGGACACCATTAATGGTAGTTGTGTTCATTATGAATTTTATCATATACAGTGGTACTATATTTTACACTGTACTAACTCGTGTCCAACGCGAACATTTAGAACTTAAAATTTTAGAGGAAATTGCCACAATTGAAAAGGATTTTTTGCAGTATTTATCAATCAACAAATGTGAAGACAAACGATTCAATAGGAATTTATATATTAACTATATTTTTATGATATTAACTATTTTGACTGCAGTGGCTATAAATTTTCTTGTCTCTAAGCCCAGTTGGTATACAATACTAAGGATGATTGTGTATATTAGCACAGATAACATACTATATTCATTTATGTTTACTTATTACTTGGGTATCTGGTATGTGACCCGCGCCTATTTCTGCATTAATGTTCACATATCTGGAGGAGCACAAAATTTTAAGCATGTGACAAATAACCATGCTTCTCAACAAGAGTGGCATACTCAATTTATAAGAAATTTGGAAAATTTACTTTCTTTAAGCTGGAAGTTGTTGAAAATGTTGAATAATTTGAACAAAATCTATCGCTTTCAAGTGCTTGCAATAACAATCACCTGCATACATTCGATGATAGCATATGCTTATTTAGGTATAATACTAATTTATGGGAGTTCGATTACAAAATCTGTGCTAATATTGGGATTTGTATTCTATACTAGCATTGCCATGAAACTATTTTCACTGGATTTCATATGCGATGAAGCAAATTGTACATATAGAGATACTTTAGTAGGACTGAAGGAATTCAACGAAGCCTTATGTGTTTGCCCTCAACTTGATAAGAAGTGTGAACAATTTGCTCTTCAAATGTGCTGTTTCGATTTGAATGTGGATGTATGTGGATTATTTTTATTTAATAGGAGATTTTGTTTTTTCACTATTACCACGACTACATTTTATATAATTGTATTAATTCAATTTCATATTTTCTTGAGCTTATCAAAATGACTTTATGTAAATTTAATAAGCAGTTGTTTAATGGCGTCCACAGATAATTTACAGAATTCAGCGGTGATTGATATAAACTGAATATATAAAACTATATAATTTTATTTAACATTCATTATTTACTGTTTTATATATATGTTGCTTATGTAATACATGATAATAATAGAATAATTAAATGCTTTTATTATTTTATTTAAGCGAAACAGGCAATCATTAAGAATATAGTTAGTGCAATGGGATCAACTATATTTATTTATAGGAGTATATACGTCAAAATGTGTTCATTTTCATGTGGATGTGATGAAGTGATGTCGAGTTCTAAAAATTAATCAGTTAATTAAATGTTTCTTTTATTGGAAATAGTCAATATCTCTAACACTGAAATTTGATATTTTTTAGTGTTTGTTAGTTTTACTTTGTCGTATTATAAAGTAAAAACGTATTTATTAGCATATACAAACAGTTTAACAAAAAGTAAATAATATATGCTGTCCTGCGCGATAGACACTTTTAGACTCAAGCCTGTTTTTCGTATCCAAGGTATGCAGTTTCGTGGTTTCACTATGCTGCACTGGCAGCACAATCGGTTAAGAAATTTTCTTCTTTCACTCTACTTTAAGTACTTAATACTTATCGGGGCAATATCGTATCATTATAATTTTAAAGAAAACTCATTCAAACAAAATCGTCTAACGCAATGTTTTGTGTTGTTTATCAATCTCTTGAATCTGATTTTCTTGCCATTTATATGTTGGGATAGCATAAACGAGTTGGATCAGAATTTTTGGACACCCTTAATGCGGGGCGTATTTGGCGCCAATTTAGTTATTTACAGTTGTACCATATTTTACACTGTACTAAGCCGTGTAAATCGTGAATATATGGAGCTTAAAATTTTGGTGGAAATTGCTTTGATTGAAAAAGATACTTTGCAGTACTTATCCATTAACAAATGTGCAGAAGAACATTTTAATAGAATCCTATATATCAACTATACTTTTATGGTTCTAACTATTTTTGCTGGAATGATAACTACTTTTCTCATTTTTCAACCAAGTTGGTACATTTTACTAAGGACGGTTTTGTTTATTAATACCGATAACATAATATTCTCATTTGTATTTACCTATTATTTAGGGGTCTGGTATGTAACTCGTGGTTTATACTGCATTAATGTTCATATACGTGAAACAGTAAAAACTCTTAAATATTCGGAAAAAGTGAATACTTATCGACAAGACTTACAAATCAAATTTGTCAGCAACTTGGAAAATTTACTTTGTCTAAGCTGGAAACTGTTGAGAATTTTGGATAAATTGAACAGAATTTATCGTTTTCAAGTGCTTGCAATAATAATCACTTGCACTTATTGGTCAGTTGGCTATACTTATTTGGGGATCATCTTTGTTTATAAGAGTCCATTAACAACTCTTGAAATACTATTTGGATTTCTGTACTATATCAGTATTACTGTGAAATTGTATTTTCTGGATTTTATATGTGATGAAGCGAATCGTACTTACAAGGATACTATAATATATTTGAAGGGATTCAACGAATTCGTGTCTTTATTTCCGCAACTTGATAGAACATGTGAAGCATTCAGTCTTCAAATGTGCTGTTTTGAATTGGACATAGATGTGTGTGGATTGTTTTTCTTGAATAAAAGATTTTCTTTTTTTACATTAACAACGGCTGTGTTTTATATAATAGTACTGATTCAATTTCATATAATCTTTAGTTTAACAAAATAACAGTTTGTTTATAAAAAATTTTTAATAAAATTTAATGCTATTTATTGTTGTCTTTAATTATTAAGCAAAAATATGAACTACAATTTAGTGGCTAATATTTAATTCATCTGTTTATACTGTTTCAATAAAGTAATTAAACCCAAAATATGTTTAATCTGATGGTTTTGTAAAATATGCAACCAACAATAGTTGTCTTGATAAGGTACTTAAAAGGAACAGTGTCTAGAATTTATTTTTCTCACAGTTTTGTTATATTCCTTACTTACTTACTTCGTTGTCCATAACCGTGACCGCCAAGAACGCGGTCTCGAGTAGCCTCCAGCAGTCACCGTGACCTGTAGTTTGCTGTCGCCAGTTGGTAGTACCTAGCGCCCTCAAATCGTTGGTCAACTAGTCGCTCCATTGAAGATGTGGACGTTCTTTAATTCTTAATCCGTGTTTTAGTCGGAGCAAGCGAAAGAAAGGTATTATATTCGCACGACATGACCAAGACAGTGAAACCGCTGAATTTTTATGCGGTTCATTATGCCAATATTGCGGTATATCTCATACAACTCACCGTTTCATCTAATTCGATACTTGTTACCAAGGCGTAAGGGATCATACATCTTCCGTAGAATTTTTCTCTCGAGTTCTCCTAACGGCTTCACATTACTGCTGGTAATTGTCCAAGGTTCTGAACTATACAGCACGGCAGGCATGATAAGAGACTTGTAGAGCGTGATTTTTTTTATCGAGAGAGTGCTTAATTTCTCATTTGCCTATTTAGCCCGAAGTAACATCTGTCGGCAAGAGTGATTTTTCGTTAAATTTTTAGGCTGATATCATTTTTGGTTCTACGCTGGTATTCAAATAAACAAAGTCTTTCCCAACTTTGAACTTAGAATTGTCAACAGTGACGCTCAGGAGATTTAATTGTTGCCCTCAGTACCACAAAACCATTTTGCTTCGCTTGTTTATTCCGTTGGAAAATGTTGCTCTGACGGAGCCGATGTTCAGGCCATTGATATCAATATCGTAGGCATACGTAAGCAATATTATACATTTGTAGAATATTGTGTTAGTTTTACTGTATCATCTAATAGATATATATAATTTTATTTCAGATATGCGCATATTATAGCTTTATATCTTATTCTACAAATTAATTAATTAATTTAATATGTAGTCTTTAAAGTAGCTTACATTTTCTCAATTGCATTTCAATATATTTTAGTGTTTGATATTTTCACTTTTTCATTGGCGCATGATAACAATTTTTTAAAACTAAAAACAAATTAATTATATGATGTCCTGCGCCTTAGCCTGTTTCGAATTCGTTTTCCATATCCAAGATACTCAGTCAGTCGATTTCACTATGTTGCACTGGCAGCGCAATCGGTTGAGAAACTGTCTTCTTTTTTTTTATCTGAATTATTTAATATTTATTGGTGCAATATCCTATCAATATAATTTAAAAGAAAACACATTCAAGTATCACCGCTTAATGCAGTTGATTGTTTTAATTGTCAATGTTTTCACTTTGGCTATACTACCCTATCTATGCTGGAATACCATGGGTGATACTGATAACAACTCCTGGACACCATTAATGCGCAACGTATTTCTTGTTAATTTCATCATTTACTGCTGCACCGTATATTATATATTGCTAAACCGTGTAAAACGTGAACAAATGGAGCTTAAAATTTTAAAGGAAATTGCCACCATTGAAGACGAGTTCTTACAGCACTTGCCAATAAGCGAATGTGTTGAAAAGCGTTTTAATAGAATTTTATACACTAATTATGCTTTTCTTCTCTTAAGTATTATGGCTATAATAGTCACAAATTTTCTAATCTTTAAATCGAATTGGTATCTGGTTTTAAAGATAGTTATGTACAGCAACGCTGATAACATAATGTTTTCATTTTTGTTCAGTTATTATTTGGGTATATGGTATGTGACTCGTGCTTTATATTGTGTCAATGTTCACATACATAAAACCGGAGAAAGCTTAAAGTATATGGAAAAGGCTTCTCTTACTCGTCAAAATAATTCACAAAATAAATTAATCAAAAATGTGGGGAGTTTAGTTTGTCTATGCTGGAAATTATTAAAAATTTTAGAGAGATTTAACAGATGCTATCGCGTTCAAGTGCTTGTAATAATATTAACATGCTTTTCTTGGATGATTGCATTTGGCTACATTGGAATAATATTTATTTATGGAAATTCATCCCAAGTACTTAAAAATTTTTTCGGAGTTCTGTATTATATCAGTATCGCCGTGAAAATGTATTTTCTGGATTTTATAAGCGATGAGGCAAACTGTACTTATACAGAAATCATACACAGACTAAGGGAATTAAATGAAACCTTAGTTATAGATCCACTACTTTACAAAAAGGTGCTCACTTTATTATAGTTATAACAGTTTATTCATGTATTATTAATTTGTAATTATTTCTTTTTTAGTGTGAACAGTTTGCACTTCAAATGTGTTGCTTTGATTTGGATATTGACATGTGTGGGTTGTTTTCATTAAACAAACAGTTTTCATTTTTCACTATTACAACAGCTATATCCTATATTATAGTATTACTACAATTTCATATTGTATTAAGTTTAAAAATAAATAGTTCGTAAACACTTAATTAAAAATTGAGTCACAAAATCCGATTATTGTCAATATTGCAAATTAATACACGAAAATGGATCTTAATTTTAATATATCTCCCGTACTGTTGATAGTATGGCAAAGATTTGGATGCAATATTTATACCATTTACAATTAATATATTCGTATATAGCAAACTTTTAGTTCATACTCGTACATTGTGGATATATATATATAGAATATAGTGTATTCAGTTAATATCATCATCATCATCAGCGTTACAGCTCGGGGTAAGCTTTAGCTGCATCAATCAGCTTTCTCATTCTGCTTTGCATGATGTTTTAGATCTCATACAGTTAATATAATCCCACATATTATCAGTGAAAGTGCTAAGTGAAGTAAGATTGGAGTGGCGAACTTGCACACCCAAGGCAACTTCAGCAGATATAAAGGTCACATGTGATAGCACGGATATGAAGTATGCATAATTGCCCAACAAAGAAGAAAACCAAAAGAGGTATTAAGCTCATAGCGGTCGGCTCACATACATTGTAAAAAAGAACATTCACGACTCCTTCATTTAAGTATAAGTGAACCAACCTTACAAATCAATAAACTTGACTTTTGTCCTAATGATAAAGATTGATTTTAAGGTAAAAAGGGGCTTTAAATATACTTAATCTTTTGTTAGCAAAAAATGGACACTGACAAATAAGATGAGATACACTGTCCTCCTCCTCTGCAAAGCCGCTACTGCAACCAAATTTATATAGAGGTAGAGGTAGATTAAGTTATTATCAATGGCTTCTAATGTAGAATGATCTGTCAGCACACATACTAAAGTACTGAGTAGGTTCCGTTTTAACTCAATCAACTGACTAATACGTTGATAAGGAAGCTTCAGACTATTCAAAGAAACTTTTTGAAATGCCGATGTCCGATGAATGAATTGTAAACATTAAGTCTTGTAGTCTGGTAACACTTTTTGATTGATTTTTGATACTTCTAATACTTTTAGCTTTTAGTTTTCGTTAGATGTATTCATTTGTTGTCGGTTTAGATATTGCTAAAGAGTAACTGATGGTCAAGCTATGAATTTTATAGCACAGCGTGTTTGTTCGGCATGTTTTTCAACACTAGAGTAAAACTTTAAATACTGTTTAATTTTTGTCTCGGCTGGAGGTCCTATAGCCACGACGTTTTTTCTTTATAATTTTTAAATTTCATGATATTAAAAATAAAAAATACATTTAGTTAAGAGTTGAAGTGTTACCTGTTACCTGTTTTTTTTTTATTTTAATAATTAAACCATTTAATTATTTATTATTATTAAAAATTAATTATTTGTTTACTGTGTGTAG
>NC_051847.1:19939926-20061546 GCF_002237135.1 Teleopsis dalmanni | reverse complement strand
ATAACACACAAACAAAATAAACATCCATAAATCTATACACGAGTATATTTATATATACTAGAAAGTGTATAAAATTCGAACGTTGAAGTGAAATTAAATATTTTGTACTCGTATATTTTTTCAAATATTTTAATCTAACCTCTAGCAAGCGAAAACTATTATAATTTTATGAATTTTTTTTTTTCAAATTCAATATCTTCTTTTATGTTCACATGGAACAATGACTTATATAGTACATACCCGCATATAAAAATTTTACTTCAAGAGTTTTTGCAGTATTTGCAACGAATATATTGGAAAAAGTTTTTGAAATTTTCTATCAGCCTTTGCATTTTCTAATATGTGTGCTGCATTATTCAATTTACTTTTATCTCAAACGCAATAGCTTACAGGATTTTTATATGAGATACAATTCCTTGCAAAGGGTTTGCAGGCGGCAGAGAAACTCACATTAAATTTTAAACAATTTGGATGAGGAAAATGTTGCATCTTTGCAACATTCTGTAGTGCATTAAGCTTGGGTGTGTTGAATTGAGTTGTGTTTGCAGTGGATAAATGTGTTTCTTTGAAACTTAACTTAGAATTTATTTTTGAGTTATGTTTTATTATTTTGCTTTTATTTTTTTAGAGATGATCACATAATAATTTCTGTAGTTTAAGTTAATGGACATGTTATAAGATATTTATAGTTAATGATGATCAAGGAAAAAAACCCAATTGATAAGTAGGTGAATATTTGAATTTTAAGGCACCTCACAATCACAAAAATAACTTTCTGTGCAATATGGTCAGGAGTGTCTTGTGTTGAAGATACCTAATTGGATCAACTTATGTGGTAACTTATGATCTTATTTAAATACAACGATGTTAGTATGCCGAAATACAGCAGAACCTACAATATTGTTTATTTGACATCCAGCTCATATTTTCTATTTGCGATTATTATATAAATAAGATAGCAGCATATTTTAACGCTTTGAAATTTCTTTGCTTCTACATTCAGTAATTGACAAGTTGACACATATGAATATATATATTTCTAACTTTACCTAAGTTTGTATGAATTGAACCCAATTGTTCTATATTTAATAATTGAGAGATCTCAATAACCCATTGAGATACAGTGATTTAGTTTGCCAAGTATGTTCTCCTGTTTAGTCTGGGTCACCTACTTCAAATTATACTTAGTTTCTTAGCTAGATATTAACTATATTTTGAATCCTATTGTTTGATCTTTTTATTATTTTACAAATCTTCTAAAATGAACTGCAATCAAATGCCATCATTATGGTAACATATGAGTATATGTATAATATTTGCTTCTGATAAAAGTATGTTCTTCTGTATAATATTTCGAAAACGCCCAATATTTTATGGAAAAAAATCTAAATAATATAAATAATCAATCTAAATAATTCAGCTGTTATTGACTATGTTATGAATATTTTTACATGGATATAACTTTTTGAAACACATTCTAATTTTCAAAACACAGAAATTTTTTTTAAATATATATGTTCAAATCAATTACTATTATATATATATGATATAATAATAGGGTAATAATACTGAAGATAGTCTACGATGTAAAGCGAAATATCTGTTAAATAAATATATACATAAGTTAACAACTTATATAAAAATACAATTTTTAAAAAACGACCTAAAGCCTGGAAAAATTAAGCACAAGTATTGAGATCGGCATCAATATAAACATATATAAGTTGTTTATATTATTATAAGTAAGGTCTTTGAATAAATATTAGGTACATTGCATTCACTATAAACAAAATAACTGTGTCGGACAAATATGTTTCTGATCCAAAACTTACTAAAATAATATGTTTACATACTTTTATAAAAAATTTTGATCCACCTAAAAAATAATAAATTGCAGTAACACAATATTTAAAATATAAATATTAAAAGTTATAATTAAATAGTTTATGTATATTATGCTAACTTTTAAGTTAACCAAAAATTTTTAGTATATTATTTACTCACTTGTATGCATTTGAATTTTAATCAATGCACGCAAAAAATGCATTGAAACCCTAAACCAACTCTACATCTCCTAGTAAATTTAAAATGTATGTAAACTGTAATAAAATGGTTTCCACATTTTTTTCGATGCATAATATAATATGCATCGATAAACATACTACTTCAAAAAAGTTTTTATTGCTGAAAGTTAGTAGTATTTCCCACAAATTTTAGAAACAGCGACTAAAATTTGTTTTTCGAATAAACAATAGCATCGCTTTGGAATGTGTTTATTTAATACCTGTTAGTACTCTTATTTTTCAAATATGCCGGAGGTCCTATGTTTTATTCGAAGTTAAAAGAGGGAAAATTGCATTTTATTTATTTTATTTTTGCATTTGCGTTTATTCAAAATTTAAATTTTATTTATTTCAAACCATAATACAAAGAAACACACAGTAACCGTTTACATCAATCAACGATGTTTTCGAAATGTATTCTGTAGTGCTATTCGAATTATTCGAACAATATAATATTCGAATATCATAAGTGAATACAAATATTCAGGTGTGTGTAAAATAAGTATATAGTGTTTTGAAAATAACTATTTCATCAAGTAAATCTTAATGCTTAATAAAAGAATTTTGAACTGCTATTGAACTGCTTTCAGAAACAACTATTACAACTATTTGGATGTTTTAAGAAGTTAAGAGTTCTGCTGGAGTATTTTTTGTTATTTGTTATTTTATTTATTTTCATTATTATTATGGAAAAGGTATAGTACACTGTGATCTAAGAGATCTATTGTGTCTTAGTTGGATTTCAGTTGGATTAGAGTGTTTCTTTAAATTCGATTTCTTTAATGAAAGACAGTCTAGGCATTTCTTTCTTAATTTTAATTCTTTGTGTTCGATGAAATATCCTCCAACTGTTTTAATTAACCAGTACTTAAAATCTTACTCCGAACGAAATCGACTCTTTTCGTGTCTGGATTTATAAGATATTTGGTTTTGTGCTGATGTATATTTTTACTATATTTCAGAAGTACTTAGGATTTTGGAACATTAAACTTAGATATGAATATTGAAAAAAATTTACTGATTGTTTCTGGCAATGGACTTCTATGGAGTTTAAGTTAATAATTTCTTCCGCTGATGTATACTTCTACTATATTTCTGAAGTACTTAGAATTTTGGAACAATAAGCTAATATGTGAATATTAAAAATATTTACTGTCTGTTTCTGGCTATGGATTTCTATAGAGTCTAAGTTTTCAACTGGAATGCAAGTAAAGGTATTCAATTTTCTATTCACTTAAATATAATATAGGTTTTGGCAGCTTAATTTAATTTTATTATTTTTATTTATTCTGCACTATAAATAAAATCATTTTCTAAGAATTTTAAATTATGTGGAAAGTAAAAAACATAATTTTCAATCCGATTAAGAACTAAATTGTATAAAAAAATTAAGAAATAATTACATTCACTTACAAATGCGTTCCATCTATAGTAAAAGGCAACATCTTAAGTATTTGATAGATCAACATCAAGTATTTTAGAGCTTTCATTTGATTTTCTTTTTTTTTTAATTAAAAATTTTAATTTTAAATACTTCAGCATTTGGCATTAAGCAGGATTTGCAACGCTTGCAACAGATTAGTGGCCATGGTGAAACTGCTGAAAGTCCTGATAAAGAAGAGGATGGATGGTTTGCATTGAAAGTGCCAAAAACTGCTTTTACATATTCTACTTTTGTGGGTTTTACTGTTTGACCAACAAACTTTGAAACCAATTCGAGAAACTCATCAAATGGAGTTGGTAGTTAATCGGTGCGATGGTCTGTGGTTTGTTTTAGCTTAAACGTTAAATAAATGTGAAAATATCATGGAAAAGCACATAAAATGAGTCCAAACATCACAAATCAGAATAAGCCAAAATGTGCGTAAGCGATACTGCCAGACTGTGAGTTCATAGACACTTAACTGAAATTTATTCAAAAGATTAAATTTTCTCGTTGTTTGCATTTTCTTAATGCGAAATGTAAATAAAATTATTTACCATTGCTACTTAAGAAAATAAATGAGGTGTATAATTCAGATATATATTTAATTTGCATAAACAATATTTTGTGCAGAAACTGAAAATTTTAAAATATAAAAAATAAAGAGTAAGCTAAAGAAAGAAAACATGAAAGTATGAAATATATACATATATGGTTTGACAAGAGATTTGGTGGTATATACTCGTATGTAAAGAGAAATCTTTCATAAACGGATATTTCTTTTAACCAAGTAATATGGTTGGCTACAAGTTTTTATCTTTCATATAAACTACATTTATTCTAGCAAATAGTTATTTTTACCTGATATAATTGTTTGATGCATTGGTCTCCACTTAAGAGAGTTTTTACTATACTAATAACTACTTTAATATACCATGTTTTCAATAGTTTTTCAATAGTTTAGATAAGTGTTAATTATTTTAGCACATATAGTTTTCAATATTCTTATTCATCATTTTTAAGGTGCTATATTTTAATGGGATTATATTTTAGTAAATATAACAGTAAAAATAGCTTTCAACAAATATTATCTCTTTGTTTATCTTTTGAGTTATTTTTTTTTATATTTTCTCAGTTATAGTCTAGTTGCATCTCATACTTTACGTTTGAAGGATATTCTTTGTTCTTAGTCCAATTATATATGCAAAAAATTAATATAGCATTCATGTCATTATTCCATATTATTAACCGTATTATTCCTTTTTGAAAAAAAATTTCGTTTACCAAATAGTTATTAGTTATAAAACAGAGATAATTGGAAAAGAAAAGCAGAAAATTTGTTAACCCATTTAAGACGCTTTCTTGCACGAAAAAGTTTTCTCTTTCTCTTTAAAATTTGATTGCGAAGTTTTGTCTGTTTTTGGTATTTAAAACAAATAAAACATAGGAAATTTTTTTTTAACGATATATAATATTAAACTACAGCAGTGCGTGCTCTTTTATAAAAACTGTACTAATAAGCAGTCTCCCAAAAGCTGTTTTCAGATTGGACATTTTCGAACTCAAAATCCCAAAATGTATTTGTTACACAAAAATTGCGTCTTTCTCTCCTAAGTGGAGCATAGCGCCTCTTCAGTTTCAGTCATCTTGATACTCAAACGTGAATTTGGCGCCTCCACATCCGATGCACCTGCTGCCGTGGCAGGGGGTTTAGCTGTGAATCGTTTGTCCTGGAGAGATATAGTTCCACTGTGGTTTCGATTCATGTTTGTTATGTGTATATGTAAAGATTAGTCAATGAGTGATGGGTTCAAAAACTATGGTGACCCGCTTTCTTAGTGAGTTCTAGAAGAGTTGTTTGTCCTCACCTACTTACTGAGACGCTATGTTGTTCAATAAGTCATTCAGATTAGTTGGAACGTGACGTTCCTCCTTTTTCAACCGGGCTTGGGACCGCCTACGGTAGCGTTTTCGACACATATAAGTCTGTGAACCCATAAATTGAATCCTTAAATTTAAAAATTAAGTGTGTAGATTTTTAACTATTAAATGCTTTATCTTTGAATTACAAGTTGTGGTTTTTAAATATGTTTTAATTTTGATCAAAAGTAGATTTATTAAAATTGGTATTCTAAAAAAATATTACTTAAATTGTGTGAAAATATATCTTATGTAGGAATTTTAAATATATTTAGTCCTTGACCGTTTTAATGTGTCATATTTTCTTCATTGTCCATAAAGTTGCAAGTGCTTTTGACACGCATAGCGTTATATGATTTATTGACTCTAATAAGGACATTTTTGTTGAAGCAGAAAAGTAATTTTTCATACAGTTTGAAGCTCAAGTTCACTTTATTGAAACTGTTCAAATTTATATATGCTTATTAATTTGATATATATACATGGCACAATTTGGGCTCCAAAAATAAAAAAGCTTTAATCAAATATTAAAAATTGTGTGATGAAGTTTTAGGTGATATTGTATTTTTGAACTTTTGTGTAATCAAGTTAAAATTTCACTCAATTAGGAAAATGAATTCAAATTTGCAGCTTTAAATTTTATGGACAAGTGTATCATTTTTCAAAAGGACATGCTGATAGTGGTTAGCATGGCTGTATCACATGTGTTAATGGTTGTCAGTAGTGCTTTTCCACATGTCCTCGTACAATCGCCAATCCTACTACAGTTAAAGTGTGTTTAATGGTCTTTTTACGCACACAAGCGTTTAAATGTGCGGTTTTCCATATTAACTAAAATACCTGTAATAAAATCTCAAGCACACTTCATTATGGCTTTTAGAACCTGGCACTGTTTTTCTGGTCAAATATAATTTAATGATCCAAACGATTTGCTTTAATATGAAATACAATGCTTCTGCTTTTCCTCAGCGGTGAAATGTTGCGAAATATTTTATTTTGTCTGTAGATATGTTGCGTAAAGTGCCATTCACATCCTGACACGCCCGTGTCCTAATCGACTTGCAACCACAAATATTTACGGTCTTAATATAATTAATTGCTTTTCAGAATCATAAAAAAGCTCCGTAAAATAAAGTTGCTTTTAATGTTTCTGTGCAAATTTATATCGTTGCGTAGCAGAAGTAGCCGCAGCCTCAGTAGTCATTGAACGGGATTTTTAACGGTTAATGGGTTTGTTTGTTAAATCATGAGGCTTTCCTAAAATCAGTATTAGCATTAGAATTGCAGCATTGTAAAATAACAAATAAATTTATGAGATAATAATTATTATTTATTGTTGACATGCTCCTAATTGTCCTAATGACTGAAATCTGTCTCAGACAGCCTACAAAAGTGAATAACCATCAAAATTCATGAGTATTTATGACTGCTTAATAAAGTAATAATGGTACTGAATTAGTAGAAAATTATCCGTATTGTATTGGTGATTAAAATTTGCTTATTTAATTTATTTTCTCATTGCAGAAACCAATCTTAAAAAAAAATGTTTTATTTTCACGAAAAAAAAATATTTTTCTAAGTTACGAAGTTCTTCAGTTGTACACATATTTGAAATTTTTCGGAAAGATTCATTTACTTAAAATTTTTATAAAAACTTTTATATTGTGTCCCAATATCTTCTTATTATTTTTTGAGCATTTTTGGTCCAAAAGTTTTTTCATATACTTTATTTACCATTATTTTGTGATCGGCTTTTAGCGATTAAAAACCTTTTAGTGCGATAGCTAAGGCTAATTTAAAAAAATTTTAATTTAATTTAATTTAAAAATAATATAAATGCAAATATTTATTAATTACATCCACAAATCATAACAAACCATTTTTGACAAAAAAAAAAAACAAAAGTTGGACCAGCGATATGAAGACTCCTTAGTAACATTTGGAATGATTTAAATAGTTTTAATGAGTTTCATAGAAGCTGGGTATCTTTTTACGATCTGCTGATGAAAGATCATCTTATGAAGGCAAAATCATCTACTGATGAAAGATCATCTTATACAGATGTATAACATTATTGATACATTGTTAATCCCTAGTGAATGCAATCAGAACGTTTTGATGATTGAATATGAATGGGAATGGAATATTTGGAATACTATTTAAGAAAATGTGAAGTAGTTCATAGGAAACGTCTTCGAAAAATAAATTTAAAATTAAGCAAAATATTAACTTAAAGTTTTATTTGTCATTGATGGATTGAAAAATGCTTTGTCTAAAATATAGATTTTCTATTCAATAACTCTTTTTAACTTTCTTGTTAACGAGTGTCTAATACAATTCATATGATTTAACTGTCATAAACTTGTTACAACATCCATTATTTTGGTGAAGGTGTAATTTTTTGTACTTCATTAAAACTGATTTCATTTTTAATGATTTCATTCTTCAAGCAAACCACAATACTATACAATCGTATAGGATAATAGCTATTAATAATTCTTTCAGTTTTAGGGTATTTAATTTTAGGATATTTCTCTCCAGTATGCAGTTATATATACAACCAAATGCATAATATGGTATTAGATAATGATTAAATTGAAATCAAAGTGCTTGCTGAGATTATGTTGGTTTCAAAACTTGTCTAAAATTCCACTTCAGTTACTACTTAGCCCCTATTAACAAAAATATCACGGCGTTGTCTTATTTACCACTTATTCTTCTGGAAATCAACTCTATTCTTAACTTTTTATACTAAAGATATACTAACATTAGGTTTTTTATTTATTAACCTTTTATTTATTTTGGCGTACTATCTTCAATAAAACTGCTAGACAGAAGCTCTGCGCAACAATTAAGTTGAAACCCATTTATTTAAAAGTCTTCTTTATTTTAGCCTACAATATGTCGTTATATGTAAATGCATTAATTTATTATTATCTGTAACCTCCAAGTAGAAATACTTTCTGTCTGTATAACTGAAAAAAAAATAAACAATGCCTTTCTTTTAGCGACATGCGCGATTATTGGATAAGGCACTCGCACTTCCTATTCCGAAACAGTTTAGTTCAGCATGCGGATTAGGAGGCACAAGGATATCGCAAAGTTTTTATTTTCACTTTTTGCATATTATTCAGTTTTTACGGGTCTGACGTCATTTCATTATAATTATAGGACAAATACATATGAACAAACACCGTTCAGAAGATGTGTTGCAGTGTTCATAAATATATTAAGTCTACTATGTATACCTATTTTAATAGCTGATGCCATCACACAAATAAGTAATAAAGTATGGACTCCTTTGATGGCTTACTTATTTGTAATTAGTGATATATATTTCGTTTTGAATATAATATACGTTGTTCTCACTCGATGTAAACGACAACGAGCAGAATTAGAAATTGTGCAGCAAATTGGACTTGTGCAAGATGGTTTGTCCAATATTCCAGTACCAGAAAATTCTTACGTGCGGTTTTATATAATGTTCGGAATTTTATTTTGTACTTTTGTTTTTCCGATGTTGTTAAATTTTATTTTTTTTGGCGAATTTTTTTGGTTTCATATTGTTTACATTATTTTGATTAATAATGTTGATAATATGCTAAATTTTATATTATTAATACATTTTCTTGGATTGTGGTACATAATTCGCGGCTTTCATTCCATAAATAAAACATTAAATTTGTTGAAATGTGATTTGGAAATCACAAGCCATCGATTGCAACAGTTGCAACAGTTTGAGTGTTTGCATAAATTTGAAGATGAATTTAGTATCAAGATTCATAAGATTTTTCTACTGCACTTGGAATTACTGAAATTAAAAGATAAACTCAACAACTCTTATAAGTTCAGTCTATTATATTTACGAAATAATGGTTGGATTTGGAATATTACGCTTGGATTTTATACAATGCTGTTTTTGCTATGGAAAAAAACACCCACATTTCATATAACAGCTGCGATATATAATTTAGTTTTTGCGCTTGTTAAATTGTACATTTTGGATTCAGCTTGCGATATGACAGAAGATGCATATCGGGAAACTGTTGCCACTTTGAAGGAGTTCAATACAATATCGATTCAATCAAAAAATTTGTGCCAAATGGTGGGTATATTTTTTGCATTTAGTATTTCTTTTTTATTCATGCTATACAATTATTATAAAAATTTTATACAACCAATAAGTTGAAGTCGAAATTTTTTTTTGTATATATGTATATTAAAAATATTTTACTTGCATATACTGTGTATAAGTGTATCAGTAATAATATTTAATTTAATTTCTATTAAAGTTTTAATGAAATTGACGTTTAACGTTCGTTTTGATGAAAGAAACTACATTCTTAATATTCTTAATAAACTATTGTTTTCAATAGAGAGATATTTGAACAGTAGAAAATATTTTAAAGTTAGTATGGTTCGAATAGAAATGAAAAGAACACAACAAAAATTTTAGTTAATTTAGTGAATTTATTTTATTATTTATTAATTAATTGAATTTTTGACTGATCATACAGTTGTTTCGAGTATTGCCAATATCCATCATCAGTGGTCTCGGAATTATTTCTTATATTTTTTTATATTTGTTAATAATTTTTAAAGACTGTTTTTATATAAGCATAAAATATTATATTAAAACTATAATAGTAATTGAAATAAAATATACATTTGTTTACGAGTTTATATCTCTTGGATCTTTGTACGGCACCGCAGTTGGCAAATAGACTTAAGTGAATACTCATGACCGCCGTTATTAACTAACCATAATTTAATCTGCTAATCTAATTATTAGTATTTTGTAATAGTTCTTTTTCAATTATTATTAATTAAAGTTCTTGTGTCTAATTATAATATACTATATTCTCTTACAGCTTGAACAGTTTGGGATTCATATGAGTATCTGCAGCTTTAGAATCCAAGTAAACATATGTGGTTTTTATAATATAAATAAGCAGCAATATTTTAAAGATATAACTACCTTTGCTTTATATGTTATAGTTTTATTGCAATATCACATAATTTTGGGTTATTAGCTATGAAAGTGGAATATAAATTTGACATATTATTGAGATATATATTACGCTAATAATATAAATTTTATAGAATTTGATAATTCATTTTGGTAACTGAGCGATTTTCTTGTTATTGACATATTAAAAAATTAAAAGCAAAATTATAAAAAAAATTCAAAAAATCAAAAAAATTAATATTAATGTTAATAATACATATTTTAATAATGTAATTAAATTTGATATTAATAATTTAATTTTTATAATATTTTTATATTATATAAATATATATGGATATGTATATAATTACTAAATAAGAAAAATTTAAAATATTCATTTTTTAAGCTTCATTTATTGGGTAGTTTTTTATTTTAAAATATATTTAAAAAAGGAATAATATTTATTTACTTTTTGTTTACTGAACGTAATAGCCAAAGGACCTGCTTCGATGCTTCAAATTTTTGTAAGACCCTAACCAATATGGGTGACAATTTGGTAATAATTTTACTATAGTAATAAGTTTTGGTCTTAGAATGTCAGTCAATGAACTTAGTTCTTAGTAGAAATATTGATTAGTATTTTATTAATTACTTAATTTTAGGAAATGTTATTTATTTGCTAGTCCACGTCACTTATTAAAGAAAAAAACCACAGTCATACAATATATAACAGAATGAATGACTGGTCAAAACAAAAATCTATAAAACCCAGACAATACCATTTATCAAAAAAAACATAAGTACATCACATGTTTTAAATATATTAAATATTATTTAATGGTATTTGCTATTTTGACAGCTCAATTAATAATTTACAAGTGTGATAAATATATTGGTTTGAATATTAAGAACAATTTCTCAGGGACATGCGTGTTAGGGTTTATGCGAAAATATACTTCAAAAACCAAAATAGTTTAGTTAAACATGCAGTTTTGGACGCACAAAGAGCTCGCATGTTTGGGATTTTCTTTTTTTTCATATTATGCCATATGTACGGGTCTAACTTCATTTCATTATAATTACAAGAAAAACACTTATAAGTCAACGCTTTCAACAAAATGCATTGCCGCAGTAATGAATATATTAACATTGATATGTCTACCATTTTTTACTTGGGATGTTATTATTCAAAGGAGTAATGGATTGTGGACTCCTTTAATGGGATATCTATATACAATTTCTGAAATACTTTATGTCTTGGATATATTGTGTATTATACTTACACGCTGGAAACGTGAACGAATTGAAACGGAAATTGTCAGTTATATAAAAACTATACATCACGATCTGATGAATATTTCAACATCTGAAAGCTCAAACAGTTATTTTTATTTAAAATTTGGAATATTATTTTGCACATTTATAGTTCCAATGTTAATGAATTTTTTTTGTATCAAGGTAGGCTCTTGGTTCGTAGTAATTTTCATTGTAGTAATGAACAATGTTGATAATATGCTAAATTACACTTTACTTATGAATTTTTTTGGATTATGGTATATAAGTCAGGGTTTTCAAACCATTAACACAAAACTAAATTTAATAAGAAGTGAATTAAAATTTGAGGGAAAATCCAGTCAGGAGTTAGATCACATACAGCATCAAAAAGAACTCAGTCTAAAAATACATAAACTTTTTCGCTTGCATTGGCACTTAGCTAAATTAAAAGATAAAATCAATGAGACCTATGAAAATAATCTGCTAAATATAAGAACGAAAAGTTGGATTTGGATTATTGTTTTAGGATTCTATATAATGATATTTTGGTTATGGGGAAATATTCCAATATTTGGCATATCAATTGTAATATACAATTTATTCTTTTCCATACTTAAATTTTACATTCTGGACTCTACTTGCGACATAATTGAAAGTACCTATGAGGACACTATTAGTGCTCTAAATGAGTTTAATGCAATATCAGTTCAGTCCCAGTATATGTACCGAGAGGTGAGTTTGCTTTTTTTTATTATAATTATTTAATTATTTGCGTTTTTTTTTTGTTAAATTGATGAACATTTCAAAGTTGAACATTTTGATTGAATTTTAGTTAAAAAGTGTAAAACTTTTGTTGATTATTAATGACTTCTGTAATTATTTTACGTTGCAGTGCGAACACTTTGGCATCTATATATGCAGCTTTAAAATGGAAGTCAACATATGTGGTTTATTTAAAATAAATAAAATGCAATTTTTCAATGATTTTGTGACTTTTGTCTCGTACGTAATTGTTCTACTGCAGTTTCATTTAATCTTGGGTTATTAATTAGAAGACTAATATTAAAAAAGTTAAAAAAATTGTAATTTAAATAGTTAAAATTCAAAAAAAAAATGTAAAATGTGTTTTCGGGAAAGTTTTCCTAATGACTTAATATATATATGTATTTTAAGTAATACTGAATTAGTATATTTAATATGATTTTTTTGATTCGCAGCGGATTGAGGTCGTTTTTTTAATACTTAAAAAATGCAAAATATATGTTATAAAAATATTTTTTTAAAATATAATAAAAAATTTTAATATAAATTAATAAGTATTATTTTTTTTTATCAATTTTATGTGTAAAATAAACGACCTAAGTCCGGTGGAAATTAAAAAAATTTTTAATAAATTGGTTGTATTAACAATTAATATATTTTTAAAGGTCAATGCTTTGAGTTTAATTGAATAGTCTTTGTTAAAATTTGAATTACTGAAGTTGTTTTTGATTACAATCTTATACTTCATAAGCAAAATTTTCCATAATTAACATCACTGTGTATCGAATGTAAAACTCTTTTGGGCATCTTAAAGAAATATATTCGATGAAAGTACTATTTAATGTGTACTTGACTGGCCTGTTGGTATTATACGTACGAGTATAATATTCAACAATACTATTTACACATAAGTATGCAATAGGGTTGTAAAGCATAGCGTTCAGAATATTTTTAGGAGATGCATAGTACTATCATACTATAAAGTTTTAGTTGTATGAAAAGAGGGTTTTTGTGTGATTCTAGCTATGGATTTTATATACTTTCTATACCTGAATTTAGATGTTCGCTGCGTTTATACATTCCATTTCATTATTGGTCATAATGCTTAATACTCAGTGGATAAGCAATAAGCTAAGTTAGACTCCAAACATTTTGTTGTGTTTATTCTTTTGTATTATAATATTGTGCTATATTAAGCCAGTGTAAAAGCATTAAAAGTTAAAAGTGAATTAAATTTCTAGCATTAACAGAGTTTCAGATTATTAGTTTTTTTCCTTTTGCGGTATTTATTATTTTTTTTGCAATAATAGTCTCTCTTTAATGTATGAATAGTCAACATTAACGAAGTCTGAGAATATATTTACCTATCAATACTAAAAATATATTGTTTGCATAGCTTGTCATTCATAAGTTGAGTGCTTAGTGCGCAATAACTTAGCAACACGTATAACAGATGTAATATGAAGATATGTTTTGAGTCGAAAAAATAGTTCCTTTCAATATGCAGTTTCGGACACACATAAAGTTCGCAAACTTATTATTCACTTTTTTTTCATATCACGCTATCTGTACGGGTTTAACTTCATTTCATTATAATTATAAAACAAATACATATAAGCAAACGTTCTTAACAAAGTATTTAGCTATAATAATAAATATATTGGAAATGCTATCTTTACCTCTATTCGCTTGGGATTTTATTGTTCAATTGAATAACGATATGTGGACACCTTTAATGGCATATCTATATACTATTGGTGAAGTGTTATATATTTTAAATATATTACATATTGTACTAACAAGATTTAAACGTGAACGATCTGAATTACAAATTATTAAGTACATAAGCCTTGTACAGCACGATCTATCTAAAATCTCCACATATCACGACGCCAAAGATTACTTTTACCTAAAGTTTGGAATATTATTTTGTACTTTTGTAGTTCCAGTGATAATTAATTTAATTAGTTTCCAAGAAACATCTTGGTTTGCATTAATTTTTTTAATATTTATGAATAATATTGATAATATGTTGAATTACACATTATTAATATATTTTTTTGGATTATGGTATATATGCCGAGGATTTTATGCTATAAACTCAACATTGCATTACATCAAATGTGAATTAAAAACTGAAGGACTCAGACAACCTACTCAGAATTTTCAGAAAGAAATCAGTTTAAAGTTATATAAACTTCTTCACCTTCACTGGCAGTTAGTTAGATTAAAAAATAAAATCAATGAGACCTATGAAAATAATTTGTTAAACATAAGAACTAAATGTTGGATTTGGATTATTGTTTTGGGATTCTATACGGTGATATTTTGGACATGGGGAAAAAGTCCAGTTTTTGGCATCACAGCTACAATGTATAATTTGTGTTTTTTAATAATTAAATTTTACATTTTGGATTCTGTTTGCGATGTGACTTCAACTGCCTATAAAGATACTGTAGCTACGTTAAATGAGATAAGTGCTATTCAAATACGGTCTAAAAGTATTTACCGAACGGTAAGTATGTATCTTTTGCTGATATACATCAGTTTTGAGCTATTCGATATATAGTCTTCATTATTTATCTTGCAATTCTTCTGTAATATATTTGACTATTTATACAGTTCAAAGTTTTATGATATATAAAAAATTTCAATATTTAAAGTATTTCCTAATTCCTTTCTTTTCTAGTGCGAAGAATTAAGCCTGCAAATGTGTTGCTTTAAACTGGAAGTAAACATATGTGGATATTTTTACTTAAGTAAACAACAATTTTTTAAAGATGTAATACATTCTGTTTCATATGTAATTGTTTTGATACAATTTTACATAATATTAAAGTACTAATTTTAAAATCAGAATATATAGTTTTGAAAGTTGAGTGAAAGTTGAGCATTCCAACCAAAAGTATGTACAAAGTATTATAATCCGAATAAATTTCTAATGGAAAATATGAATTATTTATAATCGTATATCTTTATAATAGTTATATATTTCTATTTATAATAGTTAACTTTATATGTTTGTTAAAATTCTTTTACTATTTATGTTATAATCTTTTTACGACAGTAAAGTTGTATTAATTTTTATTATTAATAATTTATAATATTATTCGGATTTGGGTCATTATTTTAAAGATGGTTACGATTATTAGTATCAATAATACAATATTCTCATTTGTGTTTACTTATTATATAGGTACCAGTGTTGATTTATTAGTTATTATATATATAGATATTTATAATCTTTTTTTATTAATGGGTATAATAATTTAATAGTTTGATATCACTAATCTAATAAATTCAATTTTTATTATACTTGTCAGTTGCACACTAAGCTGCATTAAACCAATTACTATAAACCAAAAATAAATTAAGCATATATTGCCCTGCACCATGGACTTTTTCAAATTCGTTTTCGGTATCCAAGATAGTAGGCCAGGGAATTTCACTATGTTGCACTGGCAGCGCAATCGGTTAAGAAGCTTTCTTCTTTCACTATACTTTAAATACTTAATACTAATCGGTGCAATATCCTATCATTATAACTTAAAACAAAACCAATTCAAACAATATCGTTTAACGCAGTGTCTTGTTCTATGTATAAATGTATTATATTTGATTTTCTTGCCATTTCTGTGCACGTCTAGCATTGACGAGTTGGATCGGAACTTTTAGACACCATTAATGGTAGTTGTGTTCATTATGAATTTTATCATATACAGTGGTACTATATTTTACACTGTACTAACTCGTGTCCAACGCGAACATTTAGAACTTAAAATTTTAGAGGAAATTGCTACAATTGAAAAGGATTTTTTGCAGTATTTATCAATCAACAAATGTGAAGACAAACGATTCAATAGGAATTTATATATTAACTATATTTTTATGATATTAACTATTTTGACTGCAGTGGCTATAAATTTTCTTGTCTCTAAACCCAGTTGGTATACAATACTAAGGATGATTGTGTATATTAGCACAGATAACATACTATATTCATTTATGTTTACTTATTACTTGGGTATCTGGTATGTGACCCGCGCCTATTTCTGCATTAATGTTCACGTATCTGGAGGAGCACAAAATTTTAAGCATGTGACAAATAACCATGCTTCTCAACAAGAGTGGCATACTCAATTTATAACAAATTTGGAAAATTTACTTTCTTTAAGCTGGAAGTTGTTAAAAATGTTGAACAATTTGAACAAAATCTATCGCTTTCAAGTGTTTGCAATAACAATCACCTGCATACATTCGATGATAGCATATGCTTATTTAGGTATAATACTAATTTATGGGAGTTCGATTACAAAATCTGTGCTAATATTGGGATTTGTATTCTATACTAGCATTGCCATGAAACTATTTTCACTGGATTTCATATGCGATGAAGCAAATTGTACATATAGAGATACTTTAGTAGGACTGAAGGAATTCAACGAAGCCTTATGTGTTTGCCCTCAACTTGATAAGAAGTGTGAACAATTTGCTCTTCAAATGTGCTGTTTCGATTTGAATGTGGATGTATGTGGATTATTTTTATTTAATAGGAGATTTTGTTTTTTCACTATTACCACGACTACATTTTATATAATTGTATTAATTCAATTTCATATTTTCTTGAGCTTATCAAAATGACTTTATGTAAATTTAATAAGCAGTTGTTTAATGGCGTCCACAGATAATTTACAGAATTCAGCGGTGATTGATATAAACTGAATATATAAAACTATATAATTTTATTTAACATTCATTATTTACTGTTTTATATATATGTTGCTTATGTAATACATGATAATAATAGAATAATTAAATGCTTTTATTATTTTATTTAAGCGAAACAGGCAATCATTAAGAATATAGTTAGTGCAATGGGATCAACTATATTTATTTATAGGAGTATATACGTCAAAATGTGTTCATTTTCATGTGGATGTGATGAAGTGATGTCGAGTTCTAAAAATTAATCAGTTAATTAAATGTTTCTTTTATTGGAAATAGTCAATATCTCTAACACTGAAATTTGATATTTTTTAGTGTTTGTTAGTTTTACTTTGTCGTATTATAAAGTAAAAACGAATTTATTAGCATATACAAACAATTTAACAAAAAGTAAATAAATTATTTATATATATGCTGTCCTGCGCGATAGACACTTTCAGATTCAAGCCTGTTTTTCGTATCCAAGGTATGCAGTTCCGTGGTTTCACTATGCTGCACTGGCAGCACAATCGATTAAGAAATTTTCTTCTTTCACTCTACTTTAAGTACTTAATACTTATCGGGGCAATATCGTATCATTATAATTTTAAAGAAAACTCATTCAAACAAAATCGTCTAACGCAATGTTTTGTGTTGTTTATCAATCTCTTGAATCTGATTTTCTTGCCATTTATATGCTGGGATAGCATAAACGAGTTGGATCGGAATTTTTGGACACCCCTAATGCGGGGCGTATTTGGCGCCAATTTAGTTATTTACAGTTGTACCATATTTTACACTGTACTAACCCGTGTAAATCGTGAATATATGGAGCTTAAAATTTTGGTTGAAATTGCTTTGATTGAAAAAGATACTTTGCAGTACTTATCCATTAACAAATGTGCAGAAGAACATTTTAATAGAATCCTATATATCAACTATACTTTTATGGTTCTAACTATTTTTGCTGGAATGATAACTACTTTTCTCATTTTTCAACCAAGTTGGTACATTTTACTAAGGACGGTTTTGTTTATTAATACCGATAACATAATATTCTCATTTGTATTTACTTATTACTTAGGGGTCTGGTATGTAACTCGTGGTTTATACTGCATTAATGTTCACATACGTGAAACAGTAAAAACTCTTAAATATTCGGAAAAAGTGAATACTTATCGACAAGACTTACAAATTAAATTTGTCAGCAACTTGGAAAATTTACTTTGTCTAAGCTGGAAGCTGTTGAGAATTTTGGATAAATTGAACAGAATTTATCGTTTTCAAGTGCTTGCAATAATAATCACTTGCACTTATTGGTCAGTTGGCTATACTTATTTGGGGATCATCTTTGTTTATAAGAGTCCATTAACAACTCTTGAAATACTATTTGGATTTATGTACTATATCAGTATTACTGTGAAATTGTATTTCCTGGATTTTATATGTGATGAAGCGAATCGTACTTACAAGGATACTATAAAATATTTGAAGGGATTCAACGAATTCGTGTCTGAATTTCCGTAACTTGATAGAACATGTGAAGAATTCAGTCTTCAAATGTGCTGTTTTGAATTGGACATAGATGTGTGTGGATTGTTTTTCTTGAATAAAAGATTTTCTTTTTTTACGTTAACAACGGCTGTGTTTTATATAATAGTACTGATTCAATTTCATATAATCTTTAGTTTAACAAAATAACAGTTTGTTTATAAAAAATTTTTAATAAAATTTAATGCTATTTATTGTTGTCTTTAATTATTAAGCAAAAATATGAACTACAATTTAGTGGCTAATATTTAATTCATCTGTTTATACTGTTTCAATAAAGTAATTAAACCCAAAATATGTTTAATCTGATGGTTTTGTAAAATATGCAACCAACAATAGTTGTCTTGATAAGGTACTTAAAAGGAACAGTGTCTAGAATTTATTTTTCTCACAGTTTTGTTATATTCCTTACTTACTTACTTCGTTGTCCATACCCGTGACCGCCAAGAACGCGGTCTCGAGTAGCCTCCAGCAGTCACCGTGACCTGTAGTTTGCTGTCGCCAGTTGGTAGTAACTAGTGCCCTCAAATCGTTTTTCAACTAGTCCCTCCATTGAAGATGTGGACGTTCTTTAATTCTTAATCCGTGTTTTAGCCGGAGCAAGCGAAAGAAAGTTATTATATTCGCACGACATGACTAAGACAGTGAAACCGCTGAAATTTTATGCGTTTCACTATGCCAATGTTGCGGTATATCTCATACAACTTACCGTTCTATCTAAGGCGTAAGGGATCATACATCTTCCGTAGACTTTTTCTCTCGAGTGTTCCTAACGGCTTCTTATCAGTGCTGGTAATTGTCAAAGCTTCTGAACTATGGAGCAAGGCAGGCATGATAAGAGACTTGAAGACCGTGATTTTTCTTTATCGAGAGAGTGCTTAATTTCTCATTTGCCTATTTAGCCCGAAGTAACAGCTGTCGGCAAGAGTGATTTTTAGTTAAATTTTTAGGCTGAAGTCATTTTTGGTTCTACGCTGGTATTCAAATAAACAAAGCCTTTCACAACTTCGAACTTAGAATTGTCAACAGTGACGCCCAGGAGATTTAGTTGTTGCCCTCAGTACCACAAAACCATTTTGCTTCGCTTGTTTATTAAGTTGGAAAATGCTGCCCTGACGAAGCGGATGTTCAAGCCAATTATAATATCGTATGCATACGCAAGCAATATTATACATTTGTAGAATATTGTGTTAGTTTTACTGTATCACCTAATAGATATATATAATTTTATTTCAGATATGCGCATATTATAGCTTCATATCTTATTCTATAAATTAATTAATTAATTTAATATGAATTCTTTAAAGTAGCTTACATTTTCAATATATTTTAGTGTTTAATATTTTCACTTTTTCATTGGCGCATGATAACAATTTTTAAAAACAAAAACTAAATTAATTATATGATGTCCTGCGCCTTAGACTGCTTCTAATTCGTTTTCCATATCCAAGATACTCAGTCAGTCGATTTCACTATGTTGCACTGGCAGCGCAATCGGTTGAGAAACTGTCTTCTTTTTTTATATCTAAATTATTTAATATTTATTGGTGCAATATCTTATTATTATAATTTAAAAGAAAACACATTCAAGTATCACCGCTTAATG
This sequence comes from Teleopsis dalmanni, assembly GCF_002237135.1. Lineage (NCBI taxonomy): Eukaryota > Metazoa > Arthropoda > Insecta > Diptera > Diopsidae > Teleopsis > Teleopsis dalmanni. The sequence goes on along the minus strand of NC_051847.1, from coordinate 20,041,294 downwards.
CAGTTGATTGTTTTAATTGTCAATATTTTCACTTTGGCTATACTACCCTATCTATGCTGGAATACCATGGGTGATACTGATAACAACTCCTGGACACCATTAATGCGCAACGTATTTCTTGTTAATTTCATCACTTACTGCTGCACCGTATATTATATATTGCTAACCCGTGTAAAACGAGAACAAATGGAGCTTAAAATTTTAAAGGAAATTGCCACCATTGAAGACGAGTTCTTACAGCACTTGCCAATCAGCGAATGTGTTGAAAAGCGTTTTAATAGAATTTTATACACTAATTATGCTTTTCTTCTTTTAAGTATTTTCACTATAATAGTCACAAATTTTTTAATCTCTAAATCGAATTGGTGTCTGGTTTTAAGGATAGTTATGTACAGCAACGCTGATAATATAATGTTTTCATTTCTGTTCAGTTATTATTTGGGTATATGGTATGTGACTCGTGCTTTATATTGTGTCAATGTTCACATACATGAAATCGGTGAAAACTTGAAGTATATGGAAAATGCTTCTCTTACTCGTCAAAATAATTCACAGAATAAATTAATCAAAAATGTGGAGAGTTTAATTTGTCTATGCTGGAAATTATTAAAAATTTTAGAGAGATTTAACAGATGCTATCGCGTTCAAGTGCTCGTAATAATATTAACATGCTTTTATTGGATGATTGCATTTGGCTACATTGGAATAATATTTATTTACGGAAATTCATCCCAAGTACTTGAAAATTCTTTCGGAGTTCTATATTATATCAGTATCGCAGTGAAAATGTATTTTCTGTATTTTATAAGCGAAGAGGCAAACTGTACTTATACAGAAATAACACACAGACTAAGAGAATTAAATGAAACCTTAGTTATAGATCCACTACTTTACAAAAAGGTGCTCATATTATAGTTATAACAGTTTATTCATGTATTATTAATTTGTACTTTTTTCTTTTTTAGTGTGAACAGTTTGCACTTCAAATGTGTTGCTTTGATTTGGATATTGACATGTGTGGGTTATTTTCATTAAACAAACAGTTTTCATTTTTCACTATTACAACAGCTATATCCTATGTTATAGTATTACTACAATTTCATATTGTATTAAGTTTAAAAATAAATAGTTCGTAAACACTTAATTAAAAATTGAGTCACAAAATCCGATTATTGTCAATATTGCAAATTAATTTCGTATATGGATCTTACTTTTAATATATCTCTCGATGTAATAGTTATATCATTTATAATATAATATATTCGTATAAAACAAACTTTTAGTTTATACTCATACACTCTGGATATATATATATAATATAGTGTATTCAGTTAATATAGTCCCACATTAGATTGGAGTGATGTTGTCCCACTCAAGACAACATCAGCAGAAATAAAGGCCACATGTGATCGCACGGATATGAAGTATGCATAATTGCCTAACCAAGAAGAAAGCCAAAAGAGGTATTATGCCTATAGCGATCAGTTCACACACATTGTAAAAGAGAACACTCACGACTTCTTCATTTAAGTAAAAGTGAACCAACCTTACAAGTCAATAAACTTGACTTTTGTCTTAATGATAAAGATTGATTTTAAGGTAAAAAGGGGCTTTAAATATACTTAATCTTTTGTTAGCAAAAAATGGACACTGACAAATAAGATGAGATACACTGTCCTCCTCCTCTGCAAAGCCGCTACTGCAACCAAATTTATATAGAGGTAGAGGTAGATTAAGTTATTATCCATGGCTTCTAATATTGAACGATCTGTCAGCATACATACTAAAGTACTGAGTAGGTTCCGTTTTAACTCAATCAACTGATTAATAAGTTGATAAGAAACTTCAGACTATTAAAAGAAACTTTTTGAAATGCCGATGTTCGATGAGGGAATTGGAACCATTATGTCTTGTAGTCTGGTACGACACTTTTTGATTTGTTTTTGATATTTCTAATACTTTTAGTTTTTAGTTTTCGTTAGATGTATTTATTTGTTGTCGGTTTAGATATTGCTAAAGAGTAACTGATGTTCAAGCTATGAATTTTACAGCACAGCTTGTTTGTTTTGGCATGTTTTTCAACACTAGAGTAAAACTTTAAATACTGTTTAATTTTTGTCTCGGCTGGAGGTCTTATAGCCACGACGTTTTTTCTTTATAATTTTTAAATTTCATGATATTAAAAATAAAAAATACATTTAGTTAAGAGTTGAAGTGTTACCTGTTACCTGTTTTTTTTTTATTTTAATAATTAAACCATTTAATTATTTATTATTATTAAAAATTAATTATTTGTTTACTGTGTGTAGTTATAATTTTTGTAATAATTTTTTTCAGTTCAGAAATTTTATTTCATCTTATTAATTTATTATTTATTGATTTACATACTTTATTATTAATTACATACGTGCGGCAGCAAAATGTATTAAATTAATGTGTGGTGCATGGAATAATAAATTATCTGACATAGAATTATTACAAATATATATAAAAGCTTATCATCTTGATCGAAGAATAAATTTTAAACGTCAAAAATTAGCATTAAATATTGTAATATTTTTTGTATGTAGAAGATATGATGGAAATAGTTTGGTTAATCATGTCGTTAAAGTATTTTGGCCGCATCAAAAATATTCTGATAAGGATTTATACGGTTTACGCGGCTTCTATTGGAGCTTCCTCGTATATTTACAATGTCAACTCTAAAACGTATAAACAAACGTCATTAACACGTTTCATAGCAACACTCCTGAATGTTTTCACATGTTTAATTGTGCCGTTTTTTGTCTGGAAGAGAATGATCGATTTTAAACAGAAATTTCCAACTGAATTTATGAAAATGCTGTACATTGTCTGCTTAGGCATATATTTGGCAATGATATATTACAATGTAATTTTTCGCTATAGCAGAGAGAAAATAGAGACTTCTATGATTTTGGAATTTAAAAGAATTGAAAACAAATTTTTGACAAACTTCTATTTCACTAAGTCCACCGAAAGTTACTTTAATCGACTTTGGTATTTTTTATTTTTATTTTGGATACAAAAATGGTGTCTAAATAACTTAATAATGATGCGTAGTAAAAACTCATTGAAGTCAATGTTATACGTTTTGATCTATACGAATTTAGCCAATTATTTGCATTTGATAATTCAAAAAAATTTTTTGGGACTATGGCTTATTTGTCGCATGTTGTGTTACATTAATATGAGTTTGAATTCATTATTGCAAAATATGAAAAAGGAATTTTCTTTAAATAATACAACCAAGTGTTTTGAGCTTGAACTTCACAAGGAATTGCAGAGGCTCTATAATCTTCATAAGCATCTGTTAAAATTGTTAGAAAAATGGAGCAGCCTCTATAGGCTCAGTATACTTGGTACACATTTTACTTATATTGTATGGACGATAGTACTACTTTTTTGTGCAGTTGTGGACACGTTATACAATTCCATGAATCTGTTTTGGTTGACTTGCCAATATGTGTACTGTATTTTTATGCTAATGGAATTATTTTTTCTGCATACAATATGTGACTTTGCAGTTAGGTTGCATAAGGATATTTCATATACGTTGAGGAAGTTCAATGAAAGTTCGAGAGATTTGGGTAATAATAACAGAATGGTAAATATATTCTAAATGAAAAGGACTATTTATTTTTGTGACCAATTTACTTGTTTTAGATCGAAGAGTTTGCTTTGGGAATATGTTGCTTTGATGTTGCAGTGACAATATACAAATTATTTCATTTAAATAAGCAAAGTTTCTTTATTGCATGTGTAACAGTATTGAGATTTGTAATTGTGTTACTGCAATTTTATATTTTATTTGAAGGCAATGTTACAAAAATACATAAAAAAATAAAATAAAAAAAATGTTAAATAAATTTCGCTTTAAAAAATACGAGTACTTAAAAAATTTTTCACTTGATTTCGTAATAATTAAGACATATTAAGAGCATTTCAGCAAAAGATGCATAACGTGTTATTTAGTTTAACTCGCCTATCGTATATGCCACAATTTGATTACGAATAGTTGCTAGTGATTAATTCGACATCGTTAGTTTTAATATAATTATAAATTATAGTCTTTATAGGAATTAATATGATATTGTGATATATCTGATATTTATTTACTATATTTTATTACGGATATTTGCTATGATTACCCTAAACGCAAAAAATAATGGCTGAATCGAGGCGAACCTACCATATCCATAGCATAACGGAACATGCTTGGAAGTAAGGTTAAGTATCTTGTGCATTTGATGGGATGAGTAAGGAATTGTATTTCTAATATAATAAAACATATTAACTATCTAGATTAATATCTTTGTTTTTTCCATAACTAGTTTCGATTCATATACTAAGAATATGTGTTAAATAATTCATACAAAGAGAAGTACATTTTCTAATTAATTTTTCAGTATCCACGGCGATATTTGCTATTCAAATAGTAATTGCGAAAAATATTGCGCACACGCAATCCGAAATGTCGGAAAGAATTCTTTTGCAAAGCTGTAATGAGTTCATTATCCTTAAAGCGATTCAGAATAACAAAAGTGCAATACTTGTTTGCAGAATTATTTGCTAATTAATTAAAAACTGTTGACAAAGTAGTTGCGACTCAAAAGCACTGCTTGCGAATGCAAAAATAAAATTGAACACTAAAATTCGGAACAGCCTTTGGCAATGTTGCGCTGGCAATATAATCGTTTCAGGAATTTACTACTTCGATGCTATTTTAATTATTTGCTATGTGCTGGGATAATCTCGTATCGCTACGATAGTTCGAAAAACGAGTATAAGGCAACGTGTTCGACTCGTTGGATTGCGGCGATTATTAATGTTCTAACACTGCTGATTATGCCGTTCTTTTTATTCGATAGCCTAAACGAAAGGATTACACATAGCGGTATGGATTTCAGTCAAGATGTCTATGCAGTTACATTACTAATTTATGCAGCTGGCATATTCTATGCTGTTGTGCGTCGCAGCAAACGCGATGTATTGGAAGTGGAAATTCTAACTGAGCTCACCTCAATTGATGAGGAATTTTTACAATATCTGCCAGTGGCTGATAGTATCGATTGGCAATACAATAAAATTTTATATTTCAATTACGCTTTTGTCATTTCAACAATTATAATGCGTTTTTTCGTGTTTTTGTTCTACGAAAAGGCTACGTGGTATTCATTATTAAGACTCATTTTTTATATAAATAGTAATAATATAATGTACGCCATATTTTTTACATATTTTTTGGAAATTTGGTTTATTGCGCGTGGACTCTGCTGCATTAATGTGTACATACAAAATATGTCCTTGCAGCTGCAGTGTTTCGAACTACAGAAATCGATACATCAAAAGGAGAAAATGTATGATAAATTACAAGTGATATGTATCAATGAATTACAGAATTTGCACCAAATTAGTACGAAACTATCCAGAGTTGCTGCCAAATTATATGAAGTCAGCAAATTCGAAATGCTTGCAATGAGATTTCTTTGCTTTTCCTGGATAGTATATTTTGCATTTTGTGGTATCATATACCTGGACTCGGAGTCTACTGCTTTTGAGTACACTATTGCTGTGGTCTATTATACCACAATTGCGCTGAAACTATATTACCTTGATGACATATGCGATTTAACAAATCAAACATTTAAGGAAACGAAAGGTATTCTAATGGAATTTTCAGTTGCTTCCATAATTTACGATTCTTTATGGAAAGAGGTGAAATATAACAATGTTATTATAATGTGAACATTACTTTAAACTTTTTTAATTATTTTGATTTATCAATATAGTGCGAACAGTTCATTCTATGGATTTCAGTATTTAACCTAAAATTCGAAATATGTGGATTATTTTGTGCGAATAAACAATTGTCATTTAGAACTTTATCAACTGTAATAGCATACACAAGTGTATTGGTACAATTTTATATTATTTACAGCTAATTGAAGTATTTAATTTTTATATATATATTTATTTGATTATAAATAAATACCTTAGTAGCTGCTAAAAATGGACTAACAAATGGTCTACTGGAGCTGTTTTATTGTTACATAAAAAAGTAGCTGAAATATTTACAAAATTTCTGCTATTACATACATAAGCAGTATCATATGTTTGAGTCCATGAAAGACATAATCCTATCATACCGCAGCTTTCCTTTTTTTACTAATTATTTGCGTCTCTCTTCATCAAATCATCTTTTGCTCGCTGGTTTTCTTTAAAAATTTATCAGTAAGTGTAATTTTTCGCCATCCTTACAATATGTTTTTCACATTATAACCATTGATTATACACGTCAGCGCCATTCAGCAACTAATGCTCTTTACTTTATAACTAAACTTGATTAGTAGATGCGTCAGATCCTTTTCTATATCTTTTCATTGAGATACTTTTGTTTATCTCATTTTCCATTATATGCTCTTCTTCAGCAAAAATTTCTTTTCCAATGAGATTTTCTAGCACAAATAATGCTCTTGTGGCGCGTGATTGATCCAAATAAGTCATGTCAAGTAGCTTCGAATAAACTACTATTTTCCTTAACAAACACACTTTTAACCCCTTTCTTTTTAAATCATGCCTTAGTGAAGATTATAACAAAAAAAAAAGAATTAAGAAAATAATACTTGTTTTACAAATTACAACTTTAACAATTTCTACTTGGAACTTGTTAGGAAAATTCCACATTTGAAAGGAAAAATTCTCATTATTAAGGAAGTACGTGCTTCACTTCCAGTTCGTAGAAAGCAACTACGAAAAACTTTTTAAATTCATTTTTTTTAAAAATAGAAAAATATATTTTTAATTACTTTTTAGTAGTGTTTAGCTAACACACAAAACTATACATTACCGTTTACAATTGGAAAATGTTTACATCTTAGCACATTTACGACAGCCATAATTGCGGTCAGTAATATTGTATCTTGGCTAACTCAAATAAGAGGAAATCACGAACATCTTATACTTCTCGAATGACAAGAAGAAACATAAAAACTTTTTAAATTTATTTTAAATGCTTTTACTTATGGATATATAAATGTGTGAATAAATAGCTTTTTAAGTATAAAACAGTTACATAGTTTTTAAATAAATGTAAAATACCAATATTATTGGCAAATAATTACCGGTATTGTTATCTGGTATTATTATTACCACTATTATAAGTTATAAATTAAATATTTAAGTTGAGTTGAGAATTGACTAAGTTAAAAAACCGAAGACCACAAGTATCAACAATACAAATGCAAAACCTAAGTACGAAGAATTTATTCGAATTGGAAGCAACAACGATAATTCATACAAAACACATTCCGTACAAAATGTATATTAAATGTTGACTCAGTTGACTATAAAAATACTTAAAAATTTTTATTAAATTTTAGTTTCATATCTTCTTGATTTTCATCATTTTGACGTTTCAAAACCTTTATCATTTTTTATTTTTTCAACATATTTTCATTAGTTTTTATTTATCTTACATTACTGTAGATGAGCTTTCTAGAACAGTTCTCAAAATTGAATGTGTTATGTTTACAGCTTCAAGATTAACTACGCTAATGGCCTTCTCTCTAATTTTTTTTTTAATTTTGGAAGAAACTAGAAATCACATGGTGTTAGATTCATTAAATATGGCGCTGGACGGATTTCTTTAATTCCTGAGAGCGTTAGGTTTTCCACCAGTAATAACTGACGAATTATCATGATGCAGAAAGTATGGATGCAGCTCTTTGGTTCCGTGCTTTCCTAACAAATTTTTGAAAATTTAAAGGATTTATTCAATTTAAATAAATTTAAATTTTATTAAACCATTATTGGGTTTAAATGGTTTTAATATTGAATATCTGCTTTTATTATCTTAGCAAATAATGTTGTTGATTTGTTATTTACATGGAATAACTATTGATCATAAATAGCTTCTGTTTTTAGCTTTAATTTGATATTTTTTGATATACATTGTGACCGAAAAGCTTCCGGAAACTCTAAATAAAACGCAAAATTCTTAATCTTCATCAATATTTATTTTATCTCCTTCAAAATATGCTCCATTAGAAGCGATACACAAATGCCAACGTTTCTTCCAATCATCAAAACATATTTTATAGGCGCTTTCCGGTATGGCTTTGAGTTCCCTCTGCGAATTCTGTTTTACGTCTTCTATGGATTCAAAACGCGTTCCTCTGAGTGGTAATTTGAGGTTGGGAAACAGGAAAAAGTCACACGGTGCAAGATCAGGTGAATACGGTGGCTGTTCGATGGTATTTATTGAATGTTTGGCCTTAAAATCGTTGATAATGTTGAACAAATTGAGGTGAATCGGAACAAGCCGGGCGTTGACACGTCGCATACACAAATTGTCCACCAAAATCAAACGAGCCATCTCACGACCGATGCCTAGCTCTCGTGCTATCTCTCTAACACTCACATGAGGATTTTTGAACACGATTTCCTTTGCCTTTTCAATGTTTTCGTCGGTGGTAGAGGTCGAAGGTCGTCCAGAACGCGGCATGTCTTCGACGGTCGTACGACAGTCCTGAAAGGCTTTGTACCACTCATAAACTTGAGTTTTCGATAAAACTGATTCCCCATAAGCCTTTTGTAGCATTCGCAACGATTCTGCACACGAAATTTCGTTCGAAAAACAAAATTTGATGCAAACTCTTTGTTCAATATTTTTTTCCATTGTTTTTTTCGCAACGCACTACTGAGGTGAACTGGTTTCAACAGCTGCCGTAAACGAACTGTCTGACAGATCGCGCTCATTTTTGGCATAGTAATTAAGGACAGTGCTGCCAAACTACATAAACTTAAAATATCGAAAAATATACAGCGCGCGAATTTTAAATGAGAACTTCCGAAAACCTTTCGGCCACAATGTATTCTATTAAATTGGACTTAAAATATCCAAATTTTTATATGTATGGTATAACTTTTTGATGGTTTGAATACCAAAAATTTGAGTTTAATTTATATAATATTATAAACAGTCACCTTGTTAGTTAAGTTGAGAAACCATTAAACTATATTTCATCACTTTAAAATTTAAAACTAAAGATGCAAGTAATAATGAATAAAAACTAGAATATACTAATATTAATATACATATTTATATATAAAAAGAAGTAGTGAATGTATACAGATACAGATATTTATCTCTTTTCCAGTCCAATGTTGTTTTTGAAAAAGGCTTCCACACGAAAGATTCTACCATTTAATCAGTATTATTGTTAAAATTTAAATGAATTATGCAAAGTCAATATATTAACATGTGTACAAATATACTTTATCTGTCAATTTCGACATATCGCAAAACATAAATTTTGCAAAATTTTAAACTTTGTTCTATTATCAGGCAACTGGGAGGAAATACAAAGACAACAAAAGAATGATGAATCTAGTCAATAACTCATTCAGTTTTGTATTTGCTATGCAAAAGACTTGCTAAGAAGTATACACGTGTTAAGTTGCAATATTTGTAGCACAAGAAATTCATTTTAATAATGAATATACATACATATATACATATATATATAAATATATATGCGTACATATGTATGAATAAATATGTCAAATAAATAAATACAGGTAGAAAAGCACACAAGCACATAATAGTCTCTGTAATGAACCTAAAGTTTAAATAATTAAGGAGTGAGTATTTCATCGGTTGTATTCATTCACTTCTTGTTTTTTTATTCAACTTTTTTGTAATTTGAATAATTTAAGTACTGCGTGTATTTTGGGTAAAACCGTATAAAACGGAAAACCAATTAAGTTAAACAGATTTTTACACACATTCTTCTTGGTTTGGTTTGGATTCGGTGTTTGTGGTATCAAAAAATTTTCCCCATTCATGCAATTTTTTTCATTCTCGCTTAACCAAAAGAATTTTCACTTTTGTCAGAAATCCTACCATGAACCACAAAATGTTGTTATCTCATAACTACATTGCAAGATGGCGTTACAAACGGATTCCGCATAATTCCAAATATTTTGTTATGGCATTTTTGGAAAAAAGTTTTGAAAAGTTGCTAATAAGTGTTGAAAAGCTACAATTTTAAGCATACAACTTTGGAACACAATTCTTTGGCTATTTCGCTTATTGCTCTTCGTCCTTTTCAGTAATTTTATGCACAAAGATACTCTTATGCAGAGTTAAGCGGAAATTGGCTGAATTTTTGATATACTTACATATGCGAGGTAATTTTAATTCTTTATGGAATATATATAATTCTGTCCAATAATATTAATTAATTAGGTATAATTAATTAAATTATGAAAGATATCAAACCGCCGAGAGTTAGAGTAGGAGATATGATAATAAACTGGGAGGATAGCGTTAAATATCTCGTCATCACGTTGGACAAACGATTCACATGGCTTAAATATGTTCAACTGAAAAAAATTAGCTGTGACAAAATTCTTCATCCTCTCCAACCGCTTTTCAGAAATGAAAATCTCAATGCTAAGAACAGGAAACTGATATATAACCAAATAATTCGACCGTCACTTCTATATGAATATGTAGCGATTAGCAAAGCCTCAAACACTACCATTCGCCAGCTAGAAATTGCACAAAGCCTCTGAGAAGTCTTTTCATGGTACCATGGTACATTAGGACGCATGACATCTTTAGGGACCTCATGATTGATCCGATCAAAAAATACATAAAGGATAGAGCCCTGAAATTATTTGAAGAAAGCTCGCAGTTAATAGAAATTAAAAGTACTCAAGTGCACTGACTCAACTAACTTCAACATAATCAATATGTAAAAATAAGGTAATTGATAATTTAAACAAAAACAAAAGAAATAAATATATGTATATACAAAAAGATAATGTTAAATACTTATAATGGCGTGAATATCTGCTTGGAAGACAGTGACATATAAAATTTTGGTGCTAACTCTGCTCTGCTCGAATTACTTCAGTTTCGGAACAAACAATATTCTACTATGCATTATCATGTCACTTTTGGCTCCAAACCATGATGGCCATTCTTCCATTAGTATTTTTAGCTGAAATTTTATTACAATTAAATTTTTCTCATAGTTTTCATTCGATTCCACTAATAATTTTTAAACTTTTCTAATTCAATTCCAGCCATAATTGTGGTTCACAATATGAAACAGTAAAATTAACTCTTTTTTAATATAAATATATGATGTGGTACAAATAAATTTTTGTGGTATTATTTGGCATTTTGGTGTAATTTTTATAATCGGTTGAGTTTATCCTTCTGCAAAAATATGAAAAATTATGATATATGAATTGCATTCGAGCGAAATATTTTTGAAATTTCACGCCAACTAGAATGCACTATATAATTAAATACGAATGTACATATTTTGCGGAGTTTTCTATTTTTTGTTTTATATATGAAAATATTTTATAAATATTTTAATAAATATTTTATATAATCGTTAAACATATAAAGTGAAATAAAATTATTTAACAAAAACAACGGATTGAACAAATTAGTATTGCACATTTATTTTATTAAAACTAATTTCATTATTGCTAAATTACACAAAAATACACTTATTATGAATTTTTATTATCTCTTCCTAATTTCAAATGTTATTTTTTTGTAGATTTTTTTTTTATAACTTAATTATGCATTCAAAATTTCCCTAGCATTCATTTGTTAAAATTTATCTAAAATTTCGATTTTAATTTTTGATTTGCACGTGCACATTCTGCGCTCGTATATAAATTTTTAACATTTACACAAACATTTAATTTGATTTTGATTTTTTTAAGAAATGTATGTATATAATATTTTTTTTTGTAATTTTTTATCTCTCTTATCGCACACATGATAATTGCTTAAAAAATGATTTACTCGTGCATTGATGTTGAAGACTTTCTATTTTATTTTTTTACTTTTATTAAATTTTTTTACAAATTTTCACTAGAAAATGTTGAAATGAAAGTTTTTTTTAAGCTTATAAAAAAATCGTGATATAACAAAAATTAAATAAAAATGCAGTAACAGCGAGTATGTCATTGGAAATCAGCTTCAATGTAGTCATATATATATGTATACGTTTCGTTATATATCAGTTTTCATATAAATTTACATGCACTGGTACGTATAAATTAAATTCATTTATATTTCTCAAAGCCAATGTGGTAAATACAAAACTTTATTGTAAAATTTGCCATTTTGTTTGACTTTGCACGTGAGCTCTTTTTTGTTGGTATTGTTGTTGTGTCCTTTTCCGGTTAAACAAATATTTTTTTATAATTTTTTTTTTAAATATTATTTTTGCATTTCATGTGACAATAGGTTTTTTTTACACATTTTTAAGTACATTTTCATTTACTGTTTACAGTTTTTATAAATAAATTTCATTGTCGATACTATTTTGTATGGTCAATGTTTAAATTCTGCTCATGATAACGTATGGGATATGTTAGTGCGTTGCCTTTGTCCCAGGAGTACAATTCCTGCAAAACGTTTATAAAAAACAGAAATTTTAATAAAAAACAGAAATTTTAATAAAATTATTTGTAATTAAAGTTTTTGCTATATTTATTATTGCTATTAAATTAAATAAAAATCATTTTATTATTAAATTTATTTTAAATATTGCAGATTTTAATTTCATATTTATTTACCATACATAATTTAATATATTTGTTCGGCCAGATTTGTTTTATAATCTTTTGAGTAAACAAGAATTACACAAAAAAATAAAAACAAAAAAAAATAAAAAAAACTTTGTAAGGCTTTAGTTATGTACATATAGTGAATGTTTTGTAATACACAACAGTGCGTATGAGTGTTTTTTTCGTACATGTAAATATTGGAATACATGTTTGAAGTGTTTAAACATTTATTAGATGTGAACAAATGCAAGTTTATTTTAAAGGTAGTCTTTCATACATACAAAATAAGTTAAATATTTATAAATGATTAAATTATCATTAATAAAAAACTTATAATAAAAAATTTATAACAAATTCAATTTTATTTATTTTGATGAATGTTGCCCGTGCGACTCGCAGAGTAACATTAGCATGAGTTTCTCAATATTACGTTTCTAGATTAGGTTTTGTACATAATAAAGAATATATAAATCATTTAATATATAAAATTTAATAATTAAAAATAAAAATATAATTAATTCAATTATTCTATAGCTGGTTTATAATTTCGTTCTAACATAAACACAGCAAGTGAATTTGTTAATAAAACTTTCACAACAAATTAATTGGGTCAGTTGGTTAAGGAGCGCTGACTCTGAGCTTCAAATTTGGCAGGGTACGAGTTAGATTCCTGGTACTTGCAGTCTCAAAAATAACTATTTACGAATAATTATATACAAGAATTATTTCCAAGACCACTGATGATGGGTATTTGGCAATACTCGAAACAGCTGTATGGTCACCCAAAAATTCTATTAATTAAGATTATATAAAATGAATTTTTGTTTTTGTAGTTTACAACTGTTCGAAAAACCTCTTATTGAATATTGCATATTTAAAGTAGAAAAAAAATGTTTCTACTTACGAAATTATAATATTAATGTAATTTGAAATTAAAATAAGATGTAAAAATTATGAAATTAAAACATAAAAATAATTTGCTTTACTTAATTGTTGGATTTGTTTAGCATTGAAAACTATTGGTTACAGTGATGTCGGCATTCCCAAGTTTGTTTTTTTTAATTTTAAAAATACTCATAAATTTTGATTTAATTTCTTGAGAAGTTTGAATTAGTTTATAACTAGTAAGTTTTTATTGGATGATATTAGTAAGTCATTTTATATGAATTGTAACATGGTATTATGTTAGGTTCTAAATAATGATTTCAACAAAATTTAAACACCTTCAGTACTGTAACGTAAATTAATTTTGTGAAAAAACATTTTCTATGTTAAAACTCCGAATAACGTGTGTAAAATTTGTTAAGAAAATATGAAAATATTTTGACAAAAATTCCGAAGAGACCATTATACAAATTGCATATCAATACATACTTGCTGCCCTATGCTCCTGCTAGGAGTTAAAGAAATTTATATATCAATACATACTATATATATTTAACTCTCTTGAAAAAATCATAAGCTTAAAGCAGACAACTGAAACTTCTTAGTTTGGCTTGTAGAGACCCGTAGTGAGACATTTGCCACTAACAAGACAACTATGACATATACCTTAACAAAACCTGCAACAGGGGACAATTTGATGTGCATTGTTACTGTGTTATTTCTTACGGCTTTGTTGTTTGCTTTACCGCAAGTATTTCTGTTTCTCGACTGTCGGTTCACATACACTAACATTTGAATTTGTCTTGGTATTTATATATCTAAGCCAATGTATGAGTGTCATTCTCGCTTTACAGAGCAGCAAGTAAAGTTTTTGTAACATCACTGAGATTTATTTCACGCCAATGGCAATTTAGTACATATACATGCGTCTACGAAGCTGTCAAGAAAACACATAAGCGCACAAATTTATCTGTATCTTACGTACAACGGACTGAGTTTACGTGTGTCAAGTCAAACATACACTAGGCTTCCTTCTATAGAAATACCTTAGTATTGTTCGGAGACGTATATACTCCATGCACGAGTATGTCTATGCAAATACAATGATTCAAATTTGGGATTACATTGATGTACAGAAATAAACCTTATGAACGCTGGGAAAAAGGTGACAGTCTGTCATTTGACTGTTGCTACCGTCTGACACTGAGCGAATGCGTTAAATTTCTAAGAAAAATACGTACAAATTTCCGTTTATCCTAACAAATTTCTGTGCGTTTTTCTGTGGTAAATTCCCAAGTGAATGAAAGTATTGCTTTATGCACTCATACATAACGTTTTTTACAAAGTATGTTTATTTTTAAAATATTTGAAAACTTATTCGTTTAGAAGATTCATATTGTATGCTTTGTTGAATATTTTCTTCTCTTATTTTTTTTTTTGCTTAGCGATCTCAATTTAAAAAATATTTTTCATCGCAATTTAATTTTAAAGAAAACATCTGGTGGAATGGTAACAAAAAAGGATTTCGTATGTGAGTTCATTGCAGCGCTTCAGTATCGGTATCGGTATCCTTGCCCATTGTATTTTATGGATTTTGGTATGATTACATACACTACGTCGATGATGCTTATACGAGTATTAAAAAGGAACCTACGCAAATATGCTGATATATTGTAGTTGGCTTATATTTACTTTAGCTAAAATGCGTACGTATACTGCTTCAGTGTACCAGGATTTGTTGTAGTAGGTATGGTTTCGAATATGTTAGTGTATATGTCAAATTTTATTAAAAGATTTATTCATAAACATGCTACGCATAATTTACCAGACACAAAATATTTATGAGCAGCTTTGCGTTTGAATGCCTGTCTGCTTCGTCATATGTTATATCCACGCCAGCATTTGTTTGTGGAGTTGTTGGAAATATTTTAATATTCTGTGTTTTGGGTTATGTTTAACAAATGTTTAACAATTTATTAACTATTTATAAAAGATCATTGCAGATTCTGTTAATTTTTTTCTCGTTTTAGATTATTAAAAGACGTTAGTAGTTTTGTGCTTGAGCTTATGCATATATGCATGGCATTACCGAAACTTTCGGCTCAGTTTCATATTCGTTAAACATTTATGCGAAAGGATGTATCCTTGACACATGAAGAAATTTAATTAAAATGCGTACATGAGTGTATTGAAATAGAAGGCATCATGCTTAATAAAGCACTTGATGGGTTGTTGTTTTTTAACTAAATTAGTGGAGGATTCCAAATGAAAGTTTATATGTTAAAAATTTAACTTAAAAGATTGTATCAAACGCGTAGAAATAGTACAATTTAAATTGATAAATTTAATTCAAAGTTTTTGTGCTCATCCAACTTTAACTGAATTGCATTTTGAATAAAATTTTAGAAAGGATTTTAATTTTTTCTTCACATAAAATATTTAAAAATACAAAATACATGATGACAAAATTTATAACAAATGGCGACATGTATATATGATTATTCTTCCATATATTTTTCAAACTTAAAATTGTTGAGTAGTTTCTCTTTTTGTTATAACATGTTTTTAGTACAGTTAGCTAGCACTTTTAAATTTGTTCATAGTCTTCTCGTTTCTCGTTTTCATTTTTTAGATTTTCACATAAAATAAATTAAAAACAGTTTTATCATGATTTATATAACACTTTCAAAAAACCGTTGCAAACCCATAAAGTATATATATTCCTAATCAGTTTGACGAGTTGAGTTTATATAGCTCTATCTGCCAGTCCCTCTGTGTATTCGTTTTAGTTACAACCAGTTATTCAGTTTTTAAACTAAACTACTACAAATCAAACATATACACATATACTTTTCAGAAGTGGATCTTGACTACTTGTCGAATTGGCTGATATTGAAACTCTATATCCCATCGCTATCACATAAACTGAACAATCAATTATAGGGTTTCTACATTTTTGTTTAAGATATTTAAATAAAATTAGATGCGGAATGTATGCATTTATCATATGAAAAATTGTGCAGAACTTTATTTGTATTAGTTTAGATTTGGATGTAGTAGCTACATAAACTGTCGATTCAGACGTATAAACAAAACATTCGGATATGAGTTTTCTAAGTTTTTATATAAGCTATTTAAATAAAATTAGATACAGAATATTTACTAAATATAGGCGTGAATAAAAAAATTAATGACTGCTCCTATTAGCATTTATATATATTAAATTATATATATTTTATAATTTATTATATTGTATTATAGTATAAATAAAACCTTAATATGGATTTAAAACTCTTTGCAAATGGTATTTCGCACAAGCCAACGGTATTTCAACTTTTAAAATTCTAACTATTCCCTTTCATTTTAACTTACAGAGACTGAAATCTAATATAAAAAATATATAACTCATATGTTACATTTCCGAGAAATAAAATCAGTTATTAACTAAATGATATATTAAAGACATATTACAGTGATCAAAGTCTATTTGCTTAACAATAAAGTGAAGTAACTGCAATTCACCATTTTGGCTTCAGTAACTGCAGCTTACTTACTAGATATAATGAAAGATCCATCTATAAAGCAATGACAGTGTCAAATAGAATGAAAATAGTAATTGGCACATTGCAGGAGTTCAAGCGATGAGCACACAATGTAAACGCTGTGAATAGCTTTACAAATTCAAATTGATTCAATTTATCAAATTGTGATGTTCCCAATGAGCTGCACTCTGTGCATGTACACGTACATCAGTGAATGGTCAAACATAAAACCTTCGAGGCATTGGAGGATTACAGTAAGGATCAAACAACAAGTGCAGTGAAACGTAAAGAGTGTTTTCAATAGATATGCTGCATATATTTATGCATGTAGTTGTATGCTTAGAAAGTGTTATTATGACAATTGTGGGACAAGTATGTCTTTGTGATGCCATTGCACAGCACAGATGTCAACAATAGACAATTGAGTAAAAAGAAAAATACATTTAAAAATACAAATGTATTTTTATCTGCAGGATTTGGGTATAAACCAACATATTGTACTGCTGCCTTAAGCAAGCAAATGTGCAAGGACGCTTCGAGATACTAAATTGACTGACATTGAACAATGTGATAACAATTGAAAATCAATAAATTGACGAGTGGTTGAGAAGCACGTATCATCAATACTGCATCAGTGACATGACAAAGACAAACTCAAAATTTTAGAAATGCCTCGACGTGTACATTGTAATGTGGTGGTGGTCACTAGGAACTTTAAATGCAATAGAATTCGTTGTATTCGCAAAATTTACAATTGAAGCATTCCTCACTATATAACCATAATGTACTGCGTACATTGCAGTTATAGATTGCAGTAAATTGCAGCCAATTAATATTCAATCTAAGTCGACGTTGTTAAACAATGACTCAATGGAAAAATAAATTGATTGAAAATTTGTCACGTTTTATTTAAATTAATTGCAATATTCATTTTACGCGAATGTATTATTGATTTTTTAATATGTAATGAGAATAATCACATTTAAAAAGAAACAAATATGTTTATTCAGAAAAATATAAGCCAAACAAACTAAAAGTATATCTATGGCGTCTATATTTATATGGTCAGTCAAGTTTCAATAAATTAATTAAAATTTTTGTTGTTGTTTCTTCAAAAACTTTTCGAATCTTTCCTATAAATAGACTAAGAGATAGTTCCAGTTCCTTTTCGTCGAAAAAAGCGTCATTTTCAACATTAAAAATTACCATTTAAAATATTTTCAGTTTACAGAAAGTTTAACTCCAAGAAATCGGAGCTGGAGCTAAATCAAGTTTGATTCTATTAAGCAAAACTTATGAGTTCAACCATTTCATCAATAACTTTTATAAAATTTATTGCGCTAAATAGTGCAGTCTTTAATGTTGTATTATGAATCCTATTTCAAGTTTTGATATTTGTGAAAATTTAATATTAATAAATTAATTATATTTTAACGAGTATCAACTAACTAAATCATTTATCCTATTGAGTTTTTTCAGCTTCTTGAATATTTTTAATAAAATCTTTACATTGTATGTAAAACTAAACCGCATGAAAGGGAAATTAATTAATTTTTTGCTTTAACTAAATAATAAAGACTGTTGCAATGACAAGTATAAGCTATAAGCCAAAATTAAGCTAACAAACGACTCTTCTTACCACAATTTGGGTACTTCAAAAAGTTAACCACATTACATGATGTCATAAAAATTGATAAAAATGACAAAAATGAAAAGTTTTTTTTCCTGTTTTTGTGGTGTTATTGAAAGTTTTGCTTGAACTGATAATAATAATGATGAAGATTATGTTGCTGATAGTTGATGGTAACGTCAATGTTATTACATTGGACTTCGTCCAAGAAATTTTATTAAATTTCAGGATGCCTGGCATTTATTCTGCTCCAGTCAACAGTTTTGCATATATTCAAAGACAGCTAGAACAAATCAACATAAAAAATATAAAAAAAACTGCTATTGATTGTGATGGATTCTTATTAGGATCAGAATTCAAGCAAAAACGAATTCAGATTCCGAAAATTAAGCAGAAACGAGAATACATAAGAGAAAGAAAAATTATTTATAAGTAAAAAAAAATTTGAAAAAAACTAAACCTGAAAAATTTTTCTAAATGTCAGTTGAAATCACATCTATTGTGGAATGGAAAGATAATAGGTTTCAAGTACGAATAAATTAATCTTCTTAGTGGTCTCATTATAAACGTTTTTGATGTAATATAGTTTCAGATAAATCGTAGATATAACTTCAAGCAAATCAGCTTACTTATTTATTGATTAGAATATAATATGAAATAATTTAACTTTGTCTTATAAAAATATTTCTAAAATTAATACTTTAAAGGTGTAAGTCTTTATAAGTGGTAGTGGTGTAAATCTTTAACTATTATTATTAGATATTATATTAGATATTATAATGTACCTTCAAATTTTAAAGGTACAAAGTTTAATCGAACGATCCAAATAATTAACCCATAGTCTAACCACATTCAAAAACAAAACCTGAAATTGTAGATATTTTCATTTTAAACATCAGTGAAGTTTTCTATATTACTGCAGCTTTTAACCAAACATCAAACAAATTTAATACAGCTAAACACTACATACTTTATTTCAATAGAAATCATTTTCAAGCTGTAATAACTCACTAACTAACATAACAAGAATGAATATGGAACATGCACCAAAATTTCTTGTTATGGCAAAGTCAATTTTGAAACTCGTCAACAAAATTAAAAATGAAATTTCCATTGTCCTAGCCATGAGATACTAGCCATCATCATCACTATCAATATCAATAGAGGCTGACCTGCTTTAGTGAGTAATAAAATTATCATCAACGTCACAATTACCAATGAAGTTATCTGCATGGCAATAATGCGCTTAATAGCAATAAATGACATAAGCAGCAAATTTGGAAGGAAATTTCAATTTTAGACTTTCACTGTCAATCACATGCAGTTGGGGCAAGTTTCCAAATTTGTACGTAAAATTAATATTTTGAACTAAGGTTCAAAAATTTGTATATAATTTGCTGTACCACAGTTTTTCATCTATATTCTCTTATGATTTCAATTAAAATATATGTACCTATACACATACAACTTAAAATATTCAAAGTTTGTTATAAATCTCTGGAATTCAGATACAAACAATTGCAATAATAATACTTACCACAGTTAGTGGATTATAGCCCACAGTTGTTGTTTTACGGAAAGGATTAGAGAATGGTAAATCCACATTAAGCAATTTTCCATTATACAGATCCACAACATAACGTATTTGTGAGTTTTTATCAGAACAGGAATCAATGGCATAAAGATGACCACATACAATAAACATTTCACCAAATTTTCGATGATCCAATGTAATGTTGAAATTATACTGCACCCTTAAGTTTTCAGCATCCAACTATGAAAATAAATTAAGAATAAAAAATATAGCAATGTTATGGTTCAATATAATTAAGTATGAATTGGCAAGGATATTAAAATGAAGGCAGTTGCAGTTAGAAGAAATTTTAGCAGGATTGAAACTAGATTGTATTGAACTTTAATCTAAATTTGATATATATAGAAAGGATTCATTTTTAAATTGTTAAGAAATATAAAGAAAGAAATATTATATATTAATAAAGTATATATATTGTATTACATGTACTATATATATTATATATTATACAGTATGTATATTTGCATTCAATATAATGCAACTATATAGATCTTCAAGAGTAGAAGTATTTAGATATATAATCGTATCACTGAAAGTTTATTGGTAGATAAAACCTTGATTTAAAGCAAAGATAAATTTATTTATGACATTAAAAGTACAAGAAGTTTAAAACTATACATAACCGTACGGTTTTTCATATAATGTATTTATATAAACGCAATAATTTTTAAATTAATAACTAATTGCTTAGTACATATAGAGTTTCACTTAAAATAAATTTCACTTGAAAAACAATATTTTTTCCGACACTTCGAGGTTCGGTTTTAGCGAAACGTTCTGTATATATTTGTTTATATATATGTACTTACTAGCACATAATATATTTTACTACATAATGAAATATATGTATATAATTTATTTGTACTTTTAATGCAGTTCATAAAATCCATTTAAATTAAAGTTCAAAAACAAATACGGAGTAATAAATTTCATTTTATGTGTAAATTGCTTATATTCAAGGCAACAGTTTGAACTTAACAATCTAAAAACTCTGAGAAAAAACTTAACCTCAACATAAACCAAGAAAATAAAAAAAAAATTTTTATATTTGCTTCTTTTAAATACTATTTTTTTAAGTATTATCTAAGGCTTTTACAGTATCTTATTTGAAAAAATCTATATTTATGTTAGTTGTACATGTACGTTGCATCAGTACATCAAGCAATATAACTTGGATTTGTATTTTGTATTTCAGTGTATGTAGGTACATGTAGTTAAGTACTCACCTTTGCCACAAGTGTATTGTTTGAATCATAAGTGCTGTAAATCACCCACAGGCCAACCTCGTCTACATTAAAATCCATGTAGTTATAGTCCGTAGAGTACAATTTGTTCCTACGTTCAACGCCAGCATAAGGCAGACTAGTTGCTGTAAGTACAAAAAATGCCATTATAAAGATTTGTACTCGTATATATCCGTATTGGGAGTAGAGGAAAACATTAATTTATAACATTTCTGCTTAATGTTTAGAATTTACTTTTATATAGAATTTCAATAAATACGATTTTGTATATAACTTCTTAATATTGTAGTAAGTGTAAACAATAAATTTTAAATCTCAATTCTGTACATACTATTAGTTTGTTTATATTAAATTTAAACTGTTTGCATTGTGAGATACAAATTTAGTGTAGCCATTACAGATACCAACATTTATAGAGCAGTTATTTTACTTTGCATTTAAGTTAGTATATTTGTGTGGTAGAATTGTGGCATTTCAGATATAAATTGATGCAAATTTTATTAACGTCTGTTAAACAATTGTATATAAATTGAAGAATAAATAGATATTATTATGAAATTAATTTTTTCCTATATTAGCTTCAGTAAAATTACACTGAAAAGCTAATTTGGAATAATTGTGTGGTACTATAATTAGGTTAGTATTAATAAAAGTTACATATTATAAATATAATGAATACTTAAAATGAGTTATTAAATATGTTTAGAATTCAAATAAAGGGTTTATATATATATTTATGATTTGGTGCGTAAATATTCTATTATTAATTTTATATTAATTACACTTAAAATCCATGACATTATTATTATTTACTTCAATGTTAATAATGCATAATTGTTTATTGATGTATACATAATTGAAGCAATATTTGCATGGACTACTTAATTTTTAAGTTATAAATTTTGAATTATAGTTCACAGATGTGTACTTAGATTTTACATTGTTTAGCTTTTAAAACAATGTTAAGGGTATTTAGACATGCTTGGTAATTTGGTGATCTGTTGAAATTTTATATATAAGAAACTTCAAATCTAGCTTAGTAAGGGCTACAGTCATATAAAGTCATATAAAAAATAGCTTCCACAATTTTACGCTTTATTCGGTCATACAAAAAGTCACATCACAATTATCAATTTTCACCTTTAGTCCTGTTTTGTTCGTTCTTACATTTAATTTAGAAGGTAATTATGTTTGTAATTATGTTTTAACTATATACTAGTTGACTTGATTACATACTAAAGTAACCTGATGATTTTGTTAAAGAAATTTTAACTTATGTGGTAAAGAAGATTTGAAAACCAACATAGTATGGTATGTATAGAGTAACATGATACGTAGAGTACGAATATTTTGACCTGAGATTTAGTTAAAATATGATTAAAACAATTAAATTATTTTTCTGAGTGTATTGGTTTGTAATTATGGCATTGAAAACAGCTTAAACAGCACTGTTTTAAATAACATGACGAAGCAGAGAAAACCTCATCACTGTGGTCCCTTATTAGTATAATTGTAAAAGTGCTGAATTAAAGCAAGAAAGTGCTATTATATTAATTTTTATAAAAAAATAAAAATCAACCGTTTCACCAAATACCAAACTAATTATTAGACCCAATGTTTCGGAAACTTACTAATGAAGTACAATAATTTCACAAAAAAGCATGTATGTACATCAGCTTGTGAAGTACGTACCTTAGATTTGAACTGCATACATTACCTTGTGTACATGAGTACCTATGGGTACATATACGTCATGTATGTAAATTCATTAAACTTTTATATGAAGTTTGCACTTAAAGAGCAATTATTTCGTTCTTTCGTTGGTTGCCTGTTATGTTTTTAGTAGTAAAAGCAAATATTTTTGCAATGACATTTTAGTATGCAAGTTGTTTGTGTCATTAAACATTTTATGAAATGTTTATGAGATGTTGTAAAAGTGTTGCTCCGAGGGAAAGACTAAAACCGAATTTTAAGCAAAATGAGCAGTGCAAGTACTAACAAAAATAATAACAAACTTAACAAAAATTAACAACAAACTTGCATTTTGTTGACGTTAAAATGCAAACAAATTGCGACACATTTATACTCATATTCTTATATATATACATAAACATAAATACGATAACATATATTTATGTAAAAATGTGAAACAATCTATTACAATTCTGGTTGAGCGTGGGAATATACGTATCTGCTCGAAGTGACGTCTAAATATATATGTGTGTATATTTATCTTTAGTTGCAAATAAATTTACTAAAGTTTGCACAGCAAATGCTACAAAAACAAGGAAAAAAGTAGTAAAATTGTGAAATGAAGAGCACATCATAACCTCAAAAAAGTTGGTGAAATTTAGCTGGGGAAGGCAAGGCATTAGCACAATTAAACGAGTGACGAAATGTAATGCGGTGATATGTCTTCATTTTCAACGCCATTGTGGTAACCTTTTATGTGAAAAGATGTGGCTGCGAATTATATGTTGACGGTAAATAATTGCATGCTGAGCAGGATGTAGCAAGGACAGCAAGAATATCACAAGCAAGTTACTAGTATATAATTAATATGCAATTTGTTTGTAATAGAAGGTCTCATTAAGAATATTCCAGAAAATTTGATGCAGAAAATAGTGAAATTTGTAACAAGTAAATAAATAATTATTTACTAAGTCATCAGCAATTAGATGGTGACATTATTATTTACATTGTGATTAGTTTATATATTTTAGAAATAATACTTCGAATCTAAAAATTTGTTATAAACAATAGTTTTTTTTTTAATTTTGCATAAATGAATGAGTTTTTCAAAACAAAAACTAATTCTTAATAATAATATCATTCTAAATTTTTATATAAAGTTTACATTGTAAGTAAAAAATCTTCATTCGTTTAGTGGCTTTAAGCCTATGTCTAATACAAAATTTAATTTATAAATAAACCAATACTGTATTCATAAGTATAATTAATGAACTAAATTTCTTAATTTTATTGTCTACTAAATACAAACCAGTCATAACATATCATTAATATAAAAAGTATAATTTCTTTTAATCCATTCATCACAGAACTCAAGGAACTCATCAAATTTTGTTAATGCAACTGTACACTCAGAAAATAGTTTAGTTGATTTAACCAAATTTTAACTAATTTTAAGGTCAAAATATTCTTTCTCGACGCAATATGTTGGTTTAACCATACGACCTGTTCGTTTTCATATATGTTTTACCACATGAGCTAAAATTTCTCTAACAAAATGATCAGGTTAATTTAACTAGCATATGGCTAGAGCATATTTTTCTGAGTGTACGAATACAAAAATGACATAAACATATTAAAAAGTTATAAGTTTTACACTAACTAAATATAATTTTATTTCGTAATTCACTTTTTTACTAAAAAATAAAATTTGTGTACTCACATATCTTTTCCATGGTTCCTAAATCCAATTTAACAACTAAGTTTGTATTTCTTTGATTATAGTAGAAAGACCCATTGTATACTATATGTGCGTTTCCCTGCAAAAATAATAAAAAAAGATATATAAATAAAAAGAACATGCAATTCAATAAAAGAACACAAACGCAGCTAAAATGTGAAAATAAATTTAAAAATAATTTTCTGCATCCGAGTTATGTCCTTTTCCACACATTATTTTTCTTCTCATGAAAACTTTTAACAGCCTCTTCTGAAAACTATGTAAAGGCAGGGCATTACTTAAGTTAATGGGCGTGTGTATATCTGTTGTTCATTTCATTCTGGTGTGAATGTTGTCACTTGTGGCCACTGTTAAATGGCACACAGATGCGGTCAACAAACTGCAACAAAATGTCACAAAATGTCTGAAAATTATGACCACTTCCGAGTTTTGTACCATAAAGTAAATACACACCATGCGAGGGTAAGTGTCAAGAATATACCAAGTATCCGTTACATGCACACAAAATGAAAAAATTTAAAAAATAATAAAAGGAAATAATTGTATTGCAATTTTGATACACATACAAAGACAAAATCTAAACAAAATACTATATATAAAATAAATTTATTTAAAAACGAAAAATTAATTAATATGGATGCTTGTGTTTAACAAATTTTTTTAAATAATAATGAAATTTATCAAAAGTCACATTATAGATATTATATTTAAAGCAAAGCAACTCAATAAAAATATACCGCTTAATATATAAAGTATCCTGATACCATTTTTGAACGAAATTCAATTCTATTTGCAAACATTACACTTCATTGACTCACTACACTACGCTCTTCAAAGCTATATATCTTGAAATTATCTTTGATTGGGGAATTGGTATGAAATGAACATCTCAAGAGGAAAACATACAAGACAACAAATAATAACCGACGTCTTTGAGTAACAAAATGCGAAATAAGCTGATAACTAAATTTCTGGTCATATTAAACTATGATTAAGCTTATTGTCACTTATGAAGTAAACCCATGGTGATCAAAAACAAAGCATCTAAGTACCATAAACTCCTTTAGTACAGTGTAGAGCTATTCTATTGTGGCTACATATAAAGCAAATAAGTGTCTAAAAGTCAATTAGAAAAGTTTAGAGGCTGGCGTAGTAGTTATTACGAGCGAAGTAAAAAAATATGTTTATAAATACATTATAAATATATTATATAGTATACCATATTGTATAGTGTAAAAAATATAATATGATTTCCGACTTGCACATATGATATCTTAAATGTAGGTTTAACTTACAGAAAATCTATTAAAATATCACATACGTTGGAGATAAGTCTGATTTTAGGGTACATGTGCAGGTAATTTCATAAAAAAATTAATTTGAAGAAGACAATTTTAGATAATACTCAAATGCTTATGTTTTGTCGACTAATTGCTCTAAATTCAAAAGCGGATCAAAAACAATTCAACATTGTTTAGCAATCGAACATTTTCCCACAGTATTTCAGTCAGAAGTGCTTACCATTGAAAGCTGTGGTACAAAGCTGTGACAATCACAAAATCTTTTGCATTCTGAACCACCACAGTCAACCTAAAGTGAAACTGCAAAAACCTCATATCTAGGTTAGCTACCATTTATAAAGTCACGGTCATCTAAATATATGCACTTAAGGGTATCGATGGTAATGAAATAGCTGACATGTTTCCTTTTTATACAAACACTATAAGCCGTTACCGTTTAAGCAAATATCGAATAATTACTGCAACTCAATCAACTAATTCAAATTAATCACTTAAGATTAATCACTGATTTTTTAAATAAACATTCTTCTGTTAACTTCCACCTTTATGAGACGTTGCCTATGTAACATAAAGTGAAACTATTTATCTGTTCCATTGTTGGAAAACCTATCTAGTACCTCTCTTTCGCTGTAATTGAACCAGATCAGATCTGAAATCTGTTTCTATGAAAAACCGGTTTAACGTCCTGATTATAAGCTTTCATATAAAACGTTTTTTATTCTTTTAAAATATTTTTGCCCACTAATCTTATGTTTTAAATTTGTTGTAATTTGACACGAAATATTCGTAACAATTCAATAACAACAATTTCAATAAGATAAACCGTAATAAACTTTTTTTTATCACTTTTGAAGCATAAAAGGCTTACGCTTTAAATATCATAAACTCAATACCATTAATCAATCACTGATACATTCTTCCCATGCCAAAGCCTTTAGTGCTCAATTACTTACATAAAAACCTTCGCTGATTCCATACTTTTTTCGTGGTACGTTATTTAAACGATACTGTATTTTCGTTGTGAATTCAAACAGATTGTAGGCGTCGTTTTCATTGGTAACAAAGGTTTTTTCACGGTCAGTTTCTTTGGCAGCAGGATCCCTCAACCAACAGCCATACGTTTCGTTCACTGATTTATGGAAAACAGGCTTGCCAACGGCATACAAAAGGCAGCCTGCAATTGAGATGCAACATTAAATGAAATTAATTTAAATTATATATAAAAAAAAATATACAGAAAAAATATGAAAAATGGTAGCATTTGCAATGAGTTAAAATGGAATAAATTCAATTGAAGCGGAAATAGCCACATAAATTTTTGCAAAATTAATTATCTCACAGATAGCGCATGGCTTTCAAGCAAAGATGAGCTTTTTAGAAAAAAAATTCAACTTAAATTGAATTCAATTAGAGTTTCTGAAATTATTCGTTTTTCCCTTAGATTTATATGATAAATTTAAAAAGAGATAAAAAAGCATTCAACGTTATTTATGCACTTACTTTTTTGACGTTTTGGTAGTCCAGGATAACTATTATTTCCAGTCGGTTGAACTTCAAAGTTGGAATTAATCGAGTCCTTGCACTGATATAAACTGAAAAAAAGAATTTTATTTATAATTATATATGTGGGTGCAATAAAAATATTCGAGCTTATGGCACTATTGTCGAAATAAGCGGTTGTAATGAATAAATTATTCAACGACGCAAAAATGCAGCAGCAACTGCAATAGTAAAGATGAGCAGCGTTTAAAAACTGTATTGCAAAGCCAAAGGATAACAGATTTATGCAGGAAATATTTAAAAGAAGATTTTTTTAAAAAAGTATTTGTAACTGCACAGTCTAACGTGCTGCAGCATCAAGTTAGCATTATAATTGTGCCGAGGGTCTGGTGAATTGGTTGGTCGATAGGTCAGTTGGTTGCACGATGCAGCATCTTATACCACAAACACGTACAATTGTATGGAGCTATGAATGAGGACTTAAGTGGGTGAGCACAATAATAAATTTAAATTATCCTCTTTGGTTTGCACAAATAAATGACCTAAATGGGAGAAGAAAGGCGCAAAATGGAAAATAAAAATTCTATATTCAGTTCTGTGTCGGATGATACAGTTTCAAGTACATGTAAATCTTACTATAAGGACTGTAATAAAGTATGCAAAGAAAGCACAATTTTAAATAAGCGGACGATTTAATGGCGAAAATAACTGAAAAATATCTTCATTTTATGAGAATTTATTGAATAATGTTTTAATAATGCTTCATAATATACAGAAATTAGGTTTCTTTTTAAGGCTTTATTAATAAAAAATTTAAATTATGATCATTTGAGAGCTTTTAAATTACATTTTAGTATAAATAACATATTGATTTAAAAGTGAATCATAATTAACGAAAACTAAATGAAGTAAGGAAATGAAGAATATATTGTTTAATTGATATTGGAGATCTTGGAGTAGCAATAGGAAATTTTTTTATATTTTGATTAAAACCTTGCTACGTTTAAAATTTATATTAAAAATTGAAATCTACAATTACTTATATCTATTATATCTACAGAGTCAGAACTCTTTTGTTCCAGTAATGGTTCCAGTATCTTTGTGAGTAAAAACAGAATATGCCTTAATTATTTGTTTTGCTGACATACTTCGATTGATAAAAAATAAATTTAAATATATATCTGGCTTTCATAAAACCAAAATAAATTTGGAAATTAGAATAAAGAAACGTTGGTTAGGTGGTTAAGCATTACAATACTCCAGTAGGGAACCCAATCTTTCAACGTAATAAAATGTGTACCTATAAATTTGACAAGGGTACAATTTGACTTTTACTACCAATAGTCATTACTTTGATGACCAAGTTATAGCTTGTTATAGTAACTTTTAGAATTTAACAGCGTAACTAAACATTATTGAAATAGCATAAGACAGCAATATGAAAATTGTGTGACCTGATTTTCTAACTTATATATATTTAATATGTTCCATTTGTTAATAGTTGTTCAAGCATTTGATATATTTGGTTTTTTTCAAGGTTATTGAAGTCTAGCGAGAGAAATGGAGAAAACCATTAAAAACTTTCAAAACTTTTTTATAATACCACATTTGCTTCTAATTACTTAGAATTAAGCTTAATATAATAGTTTTTGATATTATCAGAGTAAACTAATTAATTTAAGTTAAATTAAAAATTACAATAGCTTTGGTTTAGAATATCTTGGCTAATATTTCCTTTAAACTACTTTTCTTAGTATTTTGAAATAGTTGAACACAACCAAAAACACAACCAACTCTTAAGATATAGCACATACCTTGGATCGGGGCATTCTTCACATACTGGACAATTGCTTTCGGGTGGTCTTTGGCCATAAACTTTAATTTCTTTGCCCACATACGGTGTCTCACTGTTGGGATCTTGTGCTGCAAGTAACGAATACAATAAACTAATTAGCACACATTTTCCCAAATCGCATACAGGGAATGTATAATGAGATGAAAACATTCATATACACTTACGTGCAATTTCAAAATTGACCATTGTTGCATTAAGTTCGTTCCGAGCCACACAATGATAAAAGCCAAAGTCATCCTTGCGTAGGTTACTAATGGTTAAACGCATTTGAGTCTTGAAGCTATAAATTATTTTAAATGGAATGAAATGATTTTAGCATATTTTTTAATTTAACATTTACCCATCAGGATATAATTCCATACGATATTTATCGCCGGGGTCTAAAATTTTGCCATCATATGCACGTTCCCAGTACCGTATGGCTTCCGGGAAGGCTTCCACCTTAAATTGTAATTTTATTAAAAAAATTTTTTATTTAATTGAAAAATTCATATGGAATAAAATATAAATAAATGTATTAAATTACAAAAAAATGTATTATATTAAATTATCTATTTTGCAGATAAATTATGTCTAAAACTGTTATTGTGCCAAATATGTGATTCTTATGTGTTGCCACAATTTGTGATACTTTTTTTTTTGTAATATTCTTGTAGAGTGAAATTTCTATTTTATTTAGATGCTTTTTTCATCTCTAAAGCAATTTCTAAAAAGCAATTTATCAATTGCATGCATTTTTGGTGCATCATCTGTTTTTGTTGTGGTCTTCTGTAAATGTTCATATTGTTACAAAATGAAGTTGTCAAAGTGTCTGCAGTAGCCTTGACCATATTTCCTCAAGTACGAGAAGAGCTGAGTTGAATTTTTTTTCTTTATTTTCAGTTTTAAGTTGAATTGCAGTTTTTATTTTTTTCTCTACTTTTTATATCCACACATCGTTGTCAATTTATAAAATATTCTTTAGCGGTCATGCTTTAAATTAATTTCAAAAAATTTAATTAAAAAATTTGTGGTGTGTTTGTTTAATATATAACATCTGCTATATTGCTTAAATTCAAAAATAAACTAAAAGAATAAATTATCTTAATTTTTTTAAATCAAGCTATAAGATAGAATTAGCCACATCAAAATTAAGGATTAATTACACCTGTTCTCTGGATGAACACATTCTCTGTTAATGCTCTGTTAAGCATCAGAAGGTTTATTCATTTGGAGACCAATTCGTTGTTTCACATAAAATGCGCAAAAATAACAATATCGTTCAAGCTACACACTTTAATTAAAGTTATCGGTTTAGATTGCTAGGGTTAATACAAGAGACCATTTGTCACAGTGAATGTTATTCGCGAAATAATAGTACTATACATATAAGGGATTTACTAATTGTTGAGTTTAAGATATTTTTTATATAAAATATAAACAGGAATCCTTTACCAGTACATTCTTAAGCACTAAACCCAATCACATAGTACTTTAGATATATATTACTGTAGAATCGGTATATGTCGACAGCAACAAACTATATGCATATATATATATACTATATGCATATATAGTACGCTATTCTGTCCTCCTAGATGAAGTATACAATCAATTTAAATCGAATACTATTCTAGATATAGGTAAAGACATCGTTCCACGGATAAATCAAATCTTTAAATTCACTTTCCACTGTTTTGCTTCAAGCCATTACCGGCGTCCTGATCGACTTAAACCTTTCAGACCTTACTTATAATGGGATCAATACTTAAGTCTAATAAACGATTTGCAGTGCTTGCAAGTAAAATACGGAAAATGCTTAATAAAATGAAAAGATTGCCATAAAATCATTAAAACTGCAGAGGAACCAACCATCACGCTATAATGACATGGAAAAATTTTGAAGAAAACTGCTTCGAAGACTGTAAAAGCGGTAATTTTCATAACACTATTAATATGCATTCTGCAAGGTTTTATTATGTTTGATTTGTGTGTCAACAAACTAGTTCAAGGTTCAAGTCTGTCCTAATACAGTCCGAAAATTACATATGGACAATTAAACCAATAGATATTACCACGGACCATCGATTATGTGGTGAGCTTAAGCATTCACATAACTAAAAACTAAAAATTTTTATGGATTTGAAGATTTCTCTGCTCTCGAACTCTTTTTTATTCGAATAATTATTAAATCAATTATTGAATAGTTAATTAAATTATTATATATTATTTCAGTATTCTTCAAATCATGTTTTTATTTTTTAAATTGTTGTTTGCAAACTAAATAATAAATCTAAAATATAATTTTACTTCTGCTATCGAAGACATTCGTCCATATAACTAAAGTAACTATGTGGGCTTTTCGCTTAGCAATGAACGTACGATACTTTCAATAAAGAATCCTGAAACTCTATAAAACTAGTATCTTCGTTTTTAATTTAGTCTTTCCAATGGAAACATTTTAGTTTTGTTTCCTAAAAAAATCTACAACAAAATTCTTAAATGGTAAAGCGCAATATATCTCAAGCCATTTATAAACTTTTAAATTTAAAAACTCAATAGAATATAAGGTGAAATATAATATTGACTTAAAAATTTGAGTCTTCAAACCAATTAAAATTTGTACTGTGCATCCTTATATTTTTTTAGTGAGTTCAAAACTGCCAAACGATTTATTTACTCTCCTAATTCAATTTAAATCACAATGATCAACAATATTTAATTCTTTTAATCTGACATTCAAATACTTTTTTCATTTTGACTTTCTGTGTTTCCTTACCATCTCTTCTTTAAATTGACAATATTTAAATTTTATTCATATGTTGTACACATATGTATGTAAGTAAATATTAGTTAGAGTCAATCTAAATCTTAAGCCAAAAATGAGTTTCTAAATTATGCAAGTAACTGAATTATACAAAAATATAAATTTAATTGTTCAAGTAAATATTTGAACTGCTCTGTATTACAAATGTAACTCCAGTATAACATATGTAAAGCATCCAGTTTGTCCTTTACTTCCTAACAAATAACTTTACTTTCAAACAGTGCAGTATTTATTTTGTCTATTGTGGTATCTTTAACTATACGAGTATTACCGAGAATAATAAAGGATCAAATTTAAATAACATTTGTTGTTTATCTCGTTTTTCTAAGTATTTTATTTCATTCTACATAAAATGCACTTCGTGATTGCTCAGGACTTTAAAACCTGCAATTAAATGGAGAATGGAATTGCTTTTTAATTAAATTATTTCATTTAAGCTTCTTAAATGGTATTTGTTTAATTTAATTTAATTAATTTCAAACGATGTCAACAAATGTTTTGTAGAATTATATACAAATAGAATTGATGGTAGAAATTATTTAAAGCACATTGAGTAAAAATTAAATACTTTAATAAAGTAAAATAAGTAAAGCTGCATTAAAGTTAATTTGAATACGCATAAGAAAAGGAACTACAAAATTAAATTAGGGTTTAAGATCAAATAATTTATATTAGATAAGTAATTTAAATTAGATTGAATACAAACTGTAACTTAATACAAAATTTGATACAAAATGAAACTGTTATAGACTTTCGTGGACCACTTATGAGTCTATTGATTCAAGAGCTGTCAACATCACTTTAAGCTTTTTTTTAGTTTTTTAAGAACTTTGTAAAGTTTCCGATATCAGTCAGACAATTCATCAGGGATCAGTAAAAGTGCCCACTAAAAATTGCAACCTGCACTGGTTGCTTACAACGTTAAACAGATAATCTATCAATAGTAGTTTGTAGCCTGCATTGGTTGCGTACAACGTTGGTCAGATAAGCTACCAATCACAGAGTAGGTTGTACCCCACGTTGGTTACCTGCAACTTTGCTTACAACGCAGGTTATAACTTACTAAGTGGTTGGTACAATATCTGATGGATCATCATGCGATATTATCTTTATAATATATTCTGTGCGATAAGATAAAAAAATGCCATAATCATTAAAGCTTCTACTATTCCAAAACGAAATATAGATTTTATATTAATAAGCGATAATGTTTTATTATTTCTGATTACAAATAAAAAATATTATTTTTTTAAAATCATAATTACAAAACTATATTTTTTAATATCTAAGTAATTAATGTAATGTAAGTAATGTGTAATATTGATAATTGATGCTGATAATAATAATAATCTGATTAAAATTTTTTATTGCAATGAGTGTTTGATTTTATAATTTATTTTTAAACAAATAAAGAATATATATTCATTAGTATAGAAATAATTCAACCGAAAATATTGTATTAGAAAAAAAAATAATATATACCTTTTTTATTATAAGTAAGCTTTGCATTTTTTAATACTATTTTATATGATTTGTAATTAACATAAAAATAAAATAAATAAAATTGTTAATTTTTTTTTATTATTTATTTAACGCATTTTTATTTTTTATACATTTGATAAATTTAATTTTGCTAATAAGTGCAATTTTTTTAACAAATTATACTCTTTGGCATATTTTTTCGTTAAAATGGATATGTTTTCTGGATTATCAAATGCAGCTCAAAGTTGTGTCTTAAAACCTAAGTCCCAGTCAAACGATGCTTATAATAGGAAAGTTTTGGTCGGAAATTGGTATGAACAGCGCCATTCTGATAACCTTGACAGAGCTATTTTGCCTTGTATTAATGAACAAAATAGTCGTAGTCCACATAAAAGTATTTATCAGGATACTTTTTCACAACCACTAGCAAATACAACAAGAAATGCAAGAAACTACATGGCATGGAAGGCTAAAGCACACTTTAATAGTGTGAAGAATGTTGAGCAAAATGTTAACATCTTTGGCATTGAACCTATTGAATCAGATTTGTTCAAAACTAAGAATTACACACATTTTCCACAATCGAATTTGGTTGTTACACCGAAAAGTAGTGAAACTAGTATCCATGAATCAGATATTCGTATCAGACGTTATGGTAAATCGACTAAAACTGAAGAAATACCAATTCCTGTTAAATCACTGTATCAGGATGCTTATGTTCCACATGCAGCTGTAAGTAAATCAATAAGCTATCGCAAACAACATGAAGAAGGTAACAATATCTTTAAGAACTGCATTCGACATGGATAGTTGTCAAAAAATAAAAAAATTTTATGTTAATATAAAATTGTCAGTTACTAACGAAGTAAATTGCAATAAATATTTATAAAATACTCATAAAGCAATTGTTTCGATTAAAAATAATTTTGTGACATTGAAGTTTATCTTAAATAAACTCAAATTTAATTTGTATTGGCCTGGCAATGTAACATAAATTTAGAGTAACCGACATTTCAAGATTTTGTAAAAGTTTTACATATAAGTGCATTTGAGAAAACCATTTACGAACATTATTTATTGCCTTTTATAGCAAATATTTTGTACTTGAAGGCAACGACTAAACATTGTACTCGTATAGTAAATAGAGAGTAAATTTTACACTAAAGCTTAATAAATCTGGAGGCTGTAAGTTTAAGTACATTACGGCTTGCATCCTTCAGTAGCAACAATATTCTTTTAAGTAAACACGAATAATCTTAAAATAGTTGTATTTTCTTAGTATTGTATAAATAAAAGGTTAGAACTTATTTAATAGTAAATTGCAGATTTTTGCAGAAAGAAAAAATTGAACAAATGGTGGATGTGTTTAAAAATAAATTAAAAAGTCATATTGTAAAATATAAAAGATATTAGCTAGTTTGTTAATAAACTATTCTTATTGCCATCATACAAGAAGAAATCATCAAAAATATATTGTTTAAAAGAAATTCCAATATTTCCTAAAACCACTAATGATGAGTATTTGCCAATACTCGGATATACTCGTATGTCCAGCCAAATTTCAGTAAATTAACAAAATTTTTGTTTTTGTCTTCTTTTTGCTATTCAATTTTCTAACTTCTAGCTTCTATTTCGTCGTAAGAAGTGTAGCTTTCGGCAAAAATAATTAATTTTATATTTGAATAAAAATTAAATTAAATATTATTTTGTTTTCTAGAATAATCTGTTAGAATCCAAATATTGTTAATTTTTATCCATAGTCGTCAGCAATAAAAATGTTAATCCATTGTGGAGAATTCTGAATTGATTCACAATTGACTTTTAAGATTAATTTTATGCATATATAACTCTTATGAAAGAGTTATAATAGTTACACTAGATTATAATCTAAAAGCATAATGTCAAGGCTATGTATTGAATGCATCAAAGCTCAAGGTTTTTGATTTTTTGATAAACAACAAATATGTGTGTAGTTTAGCGTTACTATTATTAATTTCAATTTATTGAGTGCTATACTCCTTTTTACAATTCCTTGCTATAGCAAACACTAAGTGTAGTAGCCTTTACTGATTGATACTTTTACAAATCTACCGAACACTGCATAAACTCTAACATCGTGAG
Source organism: Teleopsis dalmanni (assembly GCF_002237135.1). NCBI lineage: Eukaryota > Metazoa > Arthropoda > Insecta > Diptera > Diopsidae > Teleopsis > Teleopsis dalmanni. Next base: position 20,005,277 of record NC_051847.1, on the reverse strand, counting down.
GTTGGTCTTGAGGTTGGTTTTATCAAAAAGGGACCACTTCCAATTTTTTAAATAAATTATGGATCTACTTGAATTCTGGATTTTCCACTGTTTATGTAGCTTTATTTACTTTTAAATTAATAGGTCTTCATGTCAGATAGTCAAATGTGCTTCACTTTTCATCATATGTAACCCAAATCTTTCAAACTTGGTTTGTTTTTGTGACATAGTAAAATATGTGTTTATGTTTTAAATGCATATGTTATAGCTCATATATTTTTAAATATATTTGTCTTTACTTATATTTATGTGTATTTAATGTGTATTTATCAAAATTTTACCAATATCTCTTACAATTCATGTACGATTTTGATTTCATGATACAATATATACATATAAAAATATTATTAGGTGCACATATGTACAGACTTCTCTGTTAAAAATCAAACTTATATGCATTGTGGAAAAATTTTATTAAACAAATTGTAAATAATTGATTAAAATATAATAAACATCCATTTTGAATATCTGTTTGCATGAAAAATATTAAATTTTTGCTCAAATATAAATATTTCGCTTACTCTTAATTTTATTTCAATTTAATAACCATTAGTGGCACTGAAAGTTCTATCGAAACCAAATAAAACGTAACCAAACAACATATTACGTTATAGTAATTACATATTAATTAGAAGTTGTAATCAGAGAAATGCAATTCGGTACTAAAACCGCTTCTCATGTTTACTTTAAAAACAACACATAACACAAAACAATCACATTTACAATTTGCATATGTTTACAAAACAAAAACATCATACTTACATATATATGTATATATATATATTATTTATAAAATGACAATTATACCAACCGCTATACCAAAATGAACAAAAAATATCATAAATAATGTTGCAATTGTAAATATCCGTATTGTAAAAGGAAATATTACAATTTTGTAAATTATTGTAGCACTCTCAGATACTCATAAGTACTCACAGATGCACATGTACCCACAATGATTACTTAGACAATTTAGTTAAAATCAAATTATTGGGTTTCGAGACAAAACGGATTGTTTTCATTTATTTAAACAAATTGTGTGAAATTCTGTTTGGCAAATGCAACTGCAGATGGACATGGCAAATAATGACAAAATATTTATGTGGGAAGAATATTTCACTAGTAATTTGTATTTTATTGTGGTCACACCAGTGGTCATATTTGGCAATAAACATTCAGGCATGCAAAACCACAAAAGGACACACGCAGGTGTGCATTACAAACGAACTAATTTGAAATATTTTGTAACCAGAGCAGCTTAAAGCAACAAAGTTTCAGATACGAGTAGCTTTTAATTTATTTGCCATGAATTTTTGTTAAATTTTTGTTAAATTTTTGTATTTTTTAACAGAAATACTGAAACAATAATATGAGTACTTAAAAAAAAAGTCAGTCCTCTATTCACCAGTTCGACCTCCTTTGTAATATTTCTGTAGAGCGAAGCAAATGTTATAATTTTCATCCTCGTGAAATGTTAAAAAAACTCAAACGCGAAATGAATCAAGTCTTTATTTGGTCAGAAAAAAAACAATTTCATTTACTGTCTGCGTTAACTCTGAGTAAATCCGTATTATCACCACGAGACCCCGCGGTTGGTCTGAATCCGATTGAACTGATATAGTAAAAAAGCAATTACTGCGGGCACTGTTCGTGTTTATGTGTTTTTTTATATGCTATTTACGTAGTGCTGTGGCTTTATGGAGCTGTACGTGAATTGCGGTTATAGAAAGCTGTGATGAAGATTTTTCCAATAATTTTTTTTTATTCTGAGACCGCTTTCGTTTGTACCAACTTCAATGTGTGTACTATTTTTATTTAAAACTTTTTGCCAATACTATTTGTTAACAATGGATTTTGGAAAAAGGTTTTTTTTACTTACCAAACATTCCAGTGTTGCACTGTGACCATATTCAGCATAAATCATTTGCCTATAGACCGAGATCATTGGAGAAACTGCAACGAACGTTAAAATTTAAATTTAAACCCTTCTGTATGTTTAAAAGGTTTTATGTTTAAATAATTTATCAATTGGATAATAAAATAAAACCAAACATGAGTAAAATAAATTAAATAGAAAATATTCTCATACAAATTTAAAGCAAATTATTATTAAATTTGATTTCAACGTCACTTATGATGGCTGTGACCATTTTATTTAGTAGATACTATTTTATTTTATAGAGAGAGAGATTTCGAACAGTAGTGAATTACAATAACAAAATTTCTATAAACTTCTGTATAATTACGAGTTAAACTTCTTGTCGCAAATTAAGTATATTTAAATTATACTCACCTTACATTCAATTAAAAATCAAGCCAGAATAAGTAAATAATAAATCTAACTTAAATACATTGTAAACTTTAAGAGCTTAGACGTCAACTACCTGCTATAAATAGAGCAAATAAAATCCAGATAGCGTGTTCTATTCTATAGCGGACAAAAGAACATGAAACATAGACGAATAAATGGTGCACCCTAACTTCATTTTCCTGCAGGTCTTCAGATATGTGAACCATTATATTTTAATTGCAATGTGGGAAATAAAATATATGATGTAGCATGAGAATCTCTTGAATTATAGTTTTGTACCGCACTATATTATGGCAATATATCCTATAATATTGAAACATCCCTGACATATCGTTTATAGAGACTTGAAATCTAACTCGGTTTAAAAATTGTATGCAACTAAGCTAAAATAATTTAAGAATTATTACAGAAACGCTGATATGGCACTGTGGGTTAATCTATCATCTTAGAAAACTGTGAGCTTGTACTAATGAAAGTTTGAAGTTTCATAAGGGAGAGCATGAAACCTAAAAACTCGTGCTGGTAGTTTACCCGGTGTACTTTGGTGAACATCTCGAGAGCTCAAAATGTATACCCGTTATTATTATTCAAATTTGTAGGGTAAAATGCGTCTACACAAAACAGCTTTAAGTTCTATTTTCTGCTAAACGCGTTATCTACTTAAATGCGAGGTGTAAAGAAAAACATAATTTATTCTGCATACTATTTATTCCATTATTTTTTAGATATGACCTTAGATTGCAACAGAAAATTGTAAAAATAGTAAGTAATAGGTGGGAGATAAGCAACCTTAGTAGTGTGTAAATAAGGCATCGGGTCTAATCACATTTAAACTAGTAAATGTCAGTGCAATCACTATCTCACTGAAACTTAGTTGTGGCACAGCTTCATTAAGGCATATCTATATGGTTACTTAACACTCGTTGGGCAATGAACTGATATTGAATTCAGCGGAATCCATCCCTAGTGGTGATAAAATGTAGAAAATTAAACACGTTTGATGTACGAGACTGAAGAACGCACGTATACCAAGGAGACTTTCGAAGAGACTGCGCTGGATTATTCCAAAACCATATAACCGCTCATTAACCGCTCAATAAGTAGGTAAAATAGGTAGTATAAATGACTACATTTCAAGAACACCGAGTAGAGGCTTACGAAAAGCAGAGACTGCGCTGGATTAGGCCGAAATCATGTAAACGGTCGTTATGGTCAAATAAGTACGTAATAAGAATAGTATGAATGACTACATTTCAAGAGTAGTCTATAAAGTCGATGAAAGTAGAGCAGTTTATCGAAGTTAAGAGTGGTGTGACCCCTAAACGAATATGTGCAACTAATGGATTACGTACATGATAGAACCATAGTTGGGTATAAACATCAATAGAATTACTTTACATCTACCTATATACTTTTAAATAATATAATTTTAACTTAATTTAACACATAATTTATTTATAAAAGTAATATTATATGAAACTAATGCTGAATGAGGGAGAGCAGGAATGCTTCCTAAAAAGAAAGACTAAAAACAAGTGGAAGAAATTTACGATTTAACACTAAAATAATAATTTTTAAACAAATTTTTCTATTTGCCTTTAGCTTCAAGTCTTATTTGAGAATTTATGTTAACAAACTTAATTTATTTTTAATGCAAACTTTGTAAAAAGTTTACTTCTACGGTTCCCTTTACTTTTTTGTAAATTTAAAAGAAAAACTTTAGACAATAACAGGAAAAACTAGTGGAACACATATGCTTTCATTTTTAAGATATATTCTTATATATAATTGTGTAAATCTATGAATTAACGTATGTATTGCACTTTGTATTGTCAGGATTATGGGTATCACACTTTATCCTAGTACTTACATTGCACTTCAATTAAGTATGTTGCATTTGCCACTGGCGGAATACCATTGTCGGCATAGCATGAGTAAGCAGCCATTTGGTGTCTGGTTATGTTGGAGAACTTCAGATATGGCCCACTAATGGATGACACTAAATTACATAAAATATATAAATTTTAAGAATTATTTCAACATTTTAAATTTTATAAAAATTATAACAACACTTCCCTCTTCCCGCCAACAGTTTGCATTTACAATTTTATTTTCCAACATTTTAATTATTTCAACTTACTCTCAATGCCGTTAACATTAATTGTGCGGCCGTCTTCTCGACGCCATTCAATATGCGGTGTAGGATTACCAGATGCAGCACAGCTTAAGTTCAGCGTCTTACCTTCCTCTATGATTACAGTGCGCTCGATGAACGGTGCATTAGCGTCTGAAATAATGAAAGGAAATTGTGTATGAAATTATGAAAAGGATAAGGGATTTATTAAAAATGGCGGCGAAGCGAATGCTTTCATATTTGTGCATTTTTTCCTTTTTTAATAATAATTATTTAGTTCAGCATATTTCACATTAAAAATGTCGCAGATATTTTGATCACACACAATTAAATATACTCTTAAGTACACGCAGTATAAAACCTTAGTTGATGGTGGAAAAAGAAGTTGTGGAGATTGTTTTAATTAAATTAAAAGGATCAGAATGCAATCACAAAGTTGATATGAGATTATTTTTAATCTCTTTAAGGTTTGAAAATAAAATTTTTACATGCCCTATGTATATGGTGTACGCAAATCAGTGTATTGTTTTATAATACTATATGGAATATAAATGTTGCATAATTTTCGAATTCATTCCAGTACATGGGCATAATAATTACCAAATTACAGGGCCTTAAAAGGATTAATAATATATATATGTTTATATGCATGTAAATGAACTGTTTTTGAGTTAATTGATTACATGTTTTTTTTATTTCATAGCTATAAATAAGAAAAATAAATCCTTATGGTGATATTTTCCGTAATAACTGATAGCGCGAAGGATATAATATATATATTTTTAATTTTTCATATTTTTTTTGTATTCTATATATTTATAGAAAATTAAATTTAATTAAGAAAATTATTAGATTTACCTGCAATAGATGGCGGTATAAGTAGGTCATCAGAATAACTGCCATTGATATACGGTCTTTTGAATGCATTTATGCCTGGTATTCCAGGGGTGCCATTCGTTCCTGGTTTACCCGGTCGACCTCGTGGTCCAGCGATTCCTATTTTTTATTAAAAAAATATATAAAATATACACATAATATAGAATATAATAATTATAATGTACGTATACGAGATGTATTCAAAAATTAAAGTGGAGTTTGAATGTTTACAGAAAGTATTTATTTAGCCTTTAATTTTTATATCACCTACTTTAAAGTCAATAAAGTTCTTAGTTTCAGTAACACTGTTAGGACAATTTTATAGGTAACGTCATGAGCATGTTCTAGAATTATGTACTTTTCATGAACCCGTTGTTAAGTAAAAATATTATCGCTGAAGGTTTCCTCTAAAACTCTGAATATTTTTTCGCCCTAACTGAAAATCTTTTTACCTTTCATAAACTCGTAGAATGTTTTCGTTAAAATTTTGAATATATTTTGAATATATTTTGAATATAATACAAAATTTTATATAAACTCTCTAATCCAACATTTTGTCAGACGAAAATCGCCAAATCGACGTCTTTCTCATTAAATCTCTATTATATAATAGCTATAACGTATTTTATTTGCAGTACAACTAATACATGACTCGACTCTATAGAAAATATATAGTATGTTTCCTTAATTTCTAATGTTTGTTTACTTTTTGTTCTCAACTGTTGCTTTTTTATTTTTTATCTAAATCACTGAATATCTACTGACAGCTGGTTAATAAATTTAGAATAAATAAATTATATAAATATTATCAATAAATAAATGAAATAAAATAAAATAAAATAAAATAAAATAAAATAAAAAAAACAAAATGAAATAAAACAAAATAAAATTAAATTAAATATAAATAAATTGATATGAATAGCATTACATATCATTTTAGTTGGTCTACCATTGTAGCATAACTATGTAAGCTCTTTTATACGACCTTTAACATTTCGCTCTGTCAAATTCGTGATATTCTGTAATGTTTATGTTATGTTATGTTTAATTATGTTATGTTATCCTAGATTAGGCTCTGCTATGTTAGGACTATTGCTCTTATTTAACAAAATGTTAATTAGCAACTGAATAGGTAAGCAGATGTGCAAAATAGTTTAACTGCAATAACTATTTTATGCAGTGTCCTTTAATTTTGCAAATTCATTTAATCCGATTTGAACGATTCATTCTGTATGAATTACACTAGTATAATAAGTAAATGCGTTTATTACGAACTTGTACTAATGAAATTAATTAAACGTTGACATTTGCTCAAAGCTAATAACAATCAATCGTGCGGTTACGAACTCAGAATTGCTGCTACTGGTACGTGAAATAAATGTAGAATAATCTACTCAAATCGTTAACTGTTAGATTCAAATTGGGAATGAGAGTTCACGTCACCCTGAGCAAGGAAGTAAACGGGACTCATTGAATTTATTCATTGATGTACGTAAGCAACAGATGTGACGCTATTCGTACACAAGTGGAAAGAATCTTAAATAAGCATGACTGCCACAAGTAAAATAAAATTAAGCCGATTTATTTTGGAAAATTTTATAAGACTTTTAGGTAGTTAAACTTTCTAACCAACATCTTAAAAGAATTTTATATAAGCTCATTGCGTATTGTACGTTATTTAAGCATACTTGAGAATAGAAAATGAAGTACATTAAATGAACTACAGCGCAATGAGTGTACTACTTTTTTTTATCATGAATTCGATTAACAAATTCATACACACTTTGGGTAAATTCCATTTCCAAACTTATTGAAAATTTGTTGAAGAAGTATGAGTTAAAGTTTTGCTTGCTGAAGAACCTAGGTAAAATCCTAAACCAAAGAATTCAATTTCAGAACTACATAAATAGAAAACTTACCAAAATACGCATCCGACATAAATCAAATGGAAAATGTTTATGCATTTAATGAAAATATTTCAGTTGCTCCAATGCTATGCTTTGTTTAGCAATAATTCACAGAGAAAAATTTGAACTTGCAAGGCTATTTCAGTACTTAAGTTGGTCCAGCCGGCTTGGTTGAGAATAGAACTCTATTTGTTAGGGGTTTCATATTTTTACTTTTTTGATTGGAGTTTTTCTTTACTGTCGCTTTATTGGTTATGCTGGACCATGATAAGCAAATACAAACAAAAATCGTAAATGCAAATGAAAATTCAAAATAATAGTACACTGAGAGAAAAATGAAACAATAATCTTACTTTAAATCGGAAAAATTACAAACAATGCGCCATTTGCAAATGCACAAGGAATAAGGGAACCGATTTAAGCGCTTTATTCTTTTATCGCAGGCTACAGTGCAAACAGTGCGGAGTTTTGTGGTGCTGTGGTTTGGAAAGATTTACAGTACGTCTGCAACAGGCAGTGAGCAATTTAGTTAGTTTTATTGTGAGAAGAAGGATTCGTTGAGTTTTTAAATGCTTGTAGGTTATTTATTTTGTGGTCTACTTAATGTTCTGGGCAGGAAAAAAATTATTTTAATTGGAATTGCATAATTTCAATAGATTTTGTTGCTGTTACATTTTCAAAAAAAATTTAGTTATTTCATTAGTAAGTCAACTTATGGGCGGTGAAATTTGTTAGAATTTTCAATAAACTTTGTTACCATAAAAAATACTAATTTCTATTATATAACTCTTAAAACAAAATCGAAATTTGTTTAAAATAAATGTTTTGAAGTAAACTCAGAAAACAAAATACTTAAATATCTCCTACAAATATATATATTTTAATATAAAGGAAGTTCATAGTTTCACATAAATTAAACTACATGAATAGATGAAGATAAAGAATTGTTTGTATATTTAATTTTCACCTTTTAATCCCCTTTCGCCTGACGGTCCTTGTGCGCCTTTTGGTCCCATTAAGCCATCCTTTCCATCTTTACCATTTTGACCATCACGTCCATCACGTCCAGATGAACCATCTTTACCTGGTATACCATCAGCTCCAGCTCTGCCAGGAACACCATCTAAACCTGGTTCACCAGGAACACCATCGCGTCCATCTAAACCTGCACGACCAGGTATGCCTATATCACCTTTGGGACCTCTTTGACCTGCTGGCCCTTGTACACCATCGATACCAGCAGGTCCAGGTAAACCAACATCACCACGATTACCTTTAGGACCAGGTATACCTGGCAAGCCAGGTGGACCAGTTGGTCCTTTGGGACCAGCTGGACCAGGTGCTCCCTGTGGACTAGGTGGGCAGTATTCCTGTGTACCTTTACAGAAATTATTAAGTACCTTTTCCTGTGTACAAAAAACGATATATGATGTATAACTTGTTGGTATATTTATACAATTTTTTATAGAGTACAAGTGTCAGACTTAGAAGTTTGAATCTATTGAAATATTAAAATAATGACACCTTTGTTTGTTAGCTGAGGGTGTCAATGACAACACGGTGCTTCGTTACTCAAAAACTCCAATTTTTATTATTTCTCAGAAAACAACACCTCTAAGTTTTTATGGTTTTTTTTTTATTGGAATAGACTTATAAGCCAACAACTTGCAGAAACGTCATTACTTAACGTTAAGAAATGTTTTGTTTTGGAAATTTGTTACTGTTTCAGAACTTCTCTGTTTAGAAATAAGTTTCTTAGTCATAAATAACCTTTATGAATAAAAGCATTATATATTAAATTTAATTTTATTTTCCATGACAAAAAAATAAATGTAGTGTTATATTGAACAGTGCAATTACATTTTCACAAACATTTATTTCATGTTTCTTTATGCTAAATCCGATCAAAAAATTTTGTAATAAAATTAACTACAGTTCAAGACATAAAATTTATATTAAAGATTGTTAAGAGAACATCTTAAGACTATTAAAAATTTTATTAGAGTTTCAAACATATTAATTTTTGTAAAACCCTTGAACTGCAGTCTTGAAAATTAATTTTATGCAACATAAGCCCATTACAACGTTCCTAGTCATTCTGCTAAACTAAATTTACTCCTGTTTTAATTAGATTTACTTGCACTTTTAGAAGTTGTACTTTCGTACTTGGCAAACCACCAAAATTTTACAATGCAACTTTGTTATAATTTTTTAGTCGATTTTAGGCCACAGAAAGCAGCCAGTTCGGAAATAGTGGATAAACTAAAGTAGTTAGTCCTTCCTTTAGGTTTGTTCTTATTCAAAATTTCTTTTTTCAACTCAATTAGGGAATTGCATATTTAAAACTTGTCGCATATATCTTTTACATTTTTCATACAAGTACCTACTGTTATATTGACATCCTTTAAATGCTCTTTCAACATTTCAATTTGTACATTTTAAAGAAAAATACTTACGGGCATTCGGCAGAAAGAGTTAACATAAATCCATTCATCACCACCAGGTGCAGCACCTTTAAGTCCAGTTTGCTTACGCATTTCAGCATCGTGTTCCTCAAGTGCTTTGCGATAATTCGGATTGAAGAACTCCACATAGGGATCAGCTGCAATAAGGAGAAAACGGACAGTGAAGTTTAAATTTAAAAGAGAACGAATTTTTTCAAATTTGAATCGAAATTCCTGAAATGCAATAAACTTGAGAAAGATATAAATAAAAGTGTGTGGAATGCAATTCGAAATTAAAACTGTTCAATCTCAAGAGCATAAGAATGTGCAATAAATCAGAATGCACATTTGTGCACTTCAGAGACAAGTAATTGTGCATAGTGAACTTTTCTGATATTTTAATTTAAAGTACTAAAAAATATGCTCTCTAATATTGTACTCATATAAGTTTTTATACAACATACATAGTATATGAAAGCTTTTATTGCATTATATTTGAAAATCAAATTCAATAAATATTACAACAAAGAAGCTGCATTATTAGAAGGTATAAGACTCCTTCATGACTGGCAGTATATATTATATCGTCGTACTCCACAGCAATGTTATGAATTTTAAATTCAAAGAAATAAGAAAATATAGAAAAAACAGAATTTCAAAAGAATTTAAAAACAAAATTCAAGGAAGTAGAAAAATAGTCGTACTCACAAAAGGAAAATGAAAATTCATTTTAAAATTTTATTTTATGCTGGCAGCACTATCCAGCAAAGGACACGTACAAATCTATGTGTAACTACTACGGAGAAGTGTACATTGCGCTCTCCTTATCAGCTAAATCGAGCACCTATTGTAAATTGCAACAAAATAAAAGGAATGTAGTATTTTGGACAGCAACTAAAGTTGGCTTACAAGTATACTTGAGAAGTCCATTAGCATTTAAAGGAAAAAAACTTAGTCCGACTCACAAACTTTTGCACTTACATGCACAAACATATAGACACTTCTTTCAAGGCCTTATTTCTGTCAGTATAAAAATCTACAATCTCTATTAACTTGTTGGAGATTTTGTGCTAACATAAGGCATTTAAATTTCTGATTTCGATTTTCTTTTGAATTTGCAACAGGTTGAGTAATGTTACCATATGATTCACTTACAATATCGCACAGAATCCAATTTCATATAATAAGAAAAAGTAATCACAGTTAATATCCTATTCAAGATGCAAAGGAGAGGAAGGATTGCAAAAGTTGCTAATGTTTAAGTTGGCATGACCGGAGCATGAAAGGATTTGTAAAAATTATGCAAATGTATGCAATTGCAAAACTTTCAAAATTGGAAAATATATATTTTCTATTTATTCAATACTATATACTTTTAAACTATGAAAAATATTTGCTTGAAGTATTCAGTACAGAAATCATCAATTCTCATTTATATTGAAACTTTTTTATTATTCTTTAGTCAAAGTAATATTATTAGAAATTTTGTGGAAAATAAATATGAAAAACAATCGATTTTGAATTGTAAAACAAATTACATCAAAAGTAATATATAAAATTATCAATATCAATTAAATTTTATTTTAAATTAATAAGTTAATGTTTACTTATTCCATAAAGTTTAATAAAAGTGAGATTCGGTATCTAAAATGGAACTCTGTAGATTTCAGTTTACTTAATATATAATAGAAGAAAGTCTTACTAATACTGTGTGGTTACTGTCACAAAATTTATAGTAATGTATATATATGCAAGAATTAATGATCGTAATTATAATATCTATTATAATTAATTAAATATAATATATTTCATTATAATATGAATTACTTATATTATATACTTCAAAAAATAATACTAAGAATAAGTAGAAATCGCTAGAGTTGACTACTGTTTCTTCTGCATAAAAGATAACAGTTACATGACTCTGAAGAAATTGAAAGTAATTCACTTCCCAATAAATAACTCTTGTAATCTATAGCTATCTCAAAACTTTAGTTTGTGTTGACTAGATATTCACAGCGATGTACAAATCCATAACCAGTAACTTTATTTTTACTGTTGTTTCACAAAGTCATTCTCGCAATACACTATTTGTAGATAAAATGACTACGAGCATCTAATTAAGATGAGCTTTTTAGAAATCAATGTCTGTTGCTGGTAATATTTTTTGATATATCATGTAAAGTCATTTTAGCAAAAAAGCAAGTAAATTAGTGAGACTCAGGTCTAGTTGCAAAAATGCAAGGACACAAATTTATTCAAAGTATTCTCTGACTTTGAGGTAAGAAGAGTTTTATTTGCATATTACTATTAATAATGTTTATTATATTATTTTTTTTTTATTTACAAATAAAAACATTTCTTAAATGAAATATTTTATAAAAATTACAATAATTAGCTACCTTTTGAAAAGAGCGGTGGTTTCGTTTTGAATACTCAAAACATTTGCAAAGATGCTGCCGAAATATTTAGTAAATGTGCTCTGAACATAACGAACACACTTCAAGAGCATATAAACCTCATTCTGGAGTATTTTCAGAAATGGAAAATAAAAATCAATTATGAAAAAACTAAGGCTCTGTTTATAACGCGTAAGTGGATACAGAATCCGTCGAGAGTGAGAGTGGGTGATATGGTGATAAACTGGGAGGATATCGCTAAATATCTCGGCATCACGTTGGACAAACGATTCACATGGCTTAAACATGTTCAAATGAAAAGAATTAGCTGTGTCAAAATTCTTCATCACCTTCAACTGCTATTCAGAAATGAAAATCTCAATGCTAAGAACAGGAAACTGATACTATAACCAAATAATTCGTCCGTCACTTCGATATGGTTGCGTAGCGTTCAGCAAAGCTTCAAACACTACTATTCACCAGCTAGAAATTGCACAAAGCCAGGCTCTGAGAAGACTTTTCAAAGTTCCATGGTACATTAGGGCGAATGACATCCTCAGGGACCTAAAGATTGATCCCATCAAAAAGTACATAAAGGATAGAGCCCTGAAATTATTTGCGAAAACTGACAGACTTACTAATACCGCGTTATCGAATCTCAGAATGGTTACAGGCTCCTCGGGGAGATAACCAGATCTGAAGTCAATTATTGCTTAGTCTGAAGAAGTGATAAACAATAATCTAGTCAAAGTGCAAAGAGGGGTTATGAAGAAACCTCGCAGTTAATAGAGAGTAAAAGTGCTCAGGTGCACTGACTCAACTAGCCTAAACATAATAAATATATATATCTGATTATGTATATAAATTAAAATAAATTTACAAGAAATTAACTCCATATGAATTAAAACCACAGGTTAGGCACACTAAACCACAGAAACCAACATTTTCTATGATATTCATATAATTTCATATGTATTTTTTAACCGAATTGAATTGTGATTTACAACACTTATAATATTAAGTAATATATAATGTCTTTAAGGTTGGCATACAGATATGTATACCAATGTGTGTAGGGTATAAGAATATACACTATCTGATGTATTTGAGATAAACAAAGCAATTGTTCTCAAATGACACTGTAGAATCATTTTAAATTCTTATGAGTTTCAGAAAAACTATAAAACGTTTTTAAAAGAATTTTCTTTATTTCGTATTTTCTAAAATAGAATAATTTTAATGCAATTGTACTGCTCTATAAACATCACAAATATCTCGATTACTTGAAGTATTTGCAAAGTACAATGTTTACTCATGAAAATAAAAACGAACAATACGAAAATATTCCTTCATTGTCTTTAGGCTTTTACAATTCCAGAAACATTCACTTCGAAATTTTACATACCAGAATAAGTATTACGGATAAATATTCGCTATGGATAAGCCCATCATTTTCAGATTGAGTTTAACTTCAATACTGTAAACATCAATGCCATGCCAGGAAAACACCCAATGCTGTGCCAAAGGAAACACAATACCTTTTCCTTGTTTTTAGACTTCCATTGGATATGGAAAAAGCAATGCTAAATATGGAAAAGATGTGTATTCTATTGAGTTTATTCCAATTAAAATAGTTTTGTACATATTTCAAAAGAGGAATACGAGTATGTAACTAATTGCTTCTGGTTATTTGAGATATATATATATCTAAATTACTTTAAGTTATTTTTGGTTCGATTATTTATGCTATTTTATATATTACAAATTTTTTAGAATATATAAACTTTAAGGAATTGGATAGACAACTTATTAACTGTTATCGACTTTTATATAAAAAATTATATTTTTAAAAGCACCTGCCAAAGTTAGATAGGAATAAAATAATGACAATCATTTAGTTTGGCTTTATCGAAATTTAAATATTATTTAATCGGAGCAATAATAGCAAATCAGAAGTTTCTTAAATTATAATTATAACAATCATGTTAACATTAAATAAATATATATGCGTTAGTTGGTTGATTGCAGTTGCTGATCAACAGATATAATTACACAACTCATTGTTAGTGCGATTTGTCGTTTTAAAACCGGATTTCTTAGTAAAAGCCTTGATGGATAAGACTATATCATTCTGTTAAGCAATGCAAAATGGTGTCAAAAAAATTATTTTCAAAGAATAAGTTCCTTCTGAGAGTTCATGTAGTGCAACAGATCTTCTTTAATGTTGAGAATTGATACAAACTGTCGAAAATATGCTTTCCTAAAACCTTGTTCGTTCTAAGAGATAATATACCTTAATTAATGCTCTTTACCGTTGAGTAGCGCAACAAGGTGTCAAAAAATTATTGTCGTGAAAATCTATTCGTTCTTCTTCTTCACCCATGAACAGTTTTACATATTGTTAAAAAAAAATATTTTGAAGAATCTGTGAACCACAGTACCAAATGAAATATTTTTTTTGTTGTACGCATCTGATTCAGTTATACAGATACGTAGTTCCTGATAAGACTCTAATTTTATGAAGTATTGAAGTATAGCTAGATGGACTTTTACCTTTTGACCTGATCAAAAATATATATTTTGCTACAAATCTTAATTAACTTTTTTGACAATAGTTAGAAGCATCGAAAGCCACCGTGTGAGACGTGTACCCACTAAACCAACTCTTAGGAATGAATGGAGAAGATTTCCACAGCATTGTGTAAACAAAATTTTTACTAAATATATAAGTATTGAACCAATTTCGAATAGAAACTGACAAGGGGTTTCAAAATATTACGAATATTCGAAATAATAGTTTACATACATACATACTTGTCGAGTAAATTACAATTTCATTTTTATAAATTTGTATATATTTTGAATTTCAAATAGTATTAAGAATTTTATATATGTTTTGAAATTTATTAAGAAATATTTATATAAAACAAAGCTTACATATATTTAAACATTGAATTTTGTTTATCAACTAAATGGACTGAATAAGGATCTAGAAGATACTTAATACATCGTATTTCGTTTTTTATAAAAAATCAAAATGCACATGACTATAATTCCGTGAATAATTTATTTTCGAAATAAGGATATTCAAATTATATAAAAATATTACATTTCATTGATTAAGAACGAGAAAATAACAATATAAATTTTCAATAATTTTCACAATGTTGTGGTGAATTGTATAAATGAATTGTTTTGCTTACTTATCATTTCAAAGAAATGCAGTGAAATCTAACGCACTTTGCATATTTTGCAGATTCATAAAAAATTATCTTGGAATTCAAAAACATTTTCCGCAGCTTAGAGCAATGCAAAAAATATGCAACTCAACACTTTACACAGGATTTTTGCGATTTTCACAGTGATTTGTCGCACATTTTCAGGATCCAAGCAACACAAAATGTGGAATGCAAAACCAAGACTCCACAGAAAAAGCATTTCAAAGTGCCAAATGCACTGTAAATAGTTTTCTATTTTTTAACGCAATTATGGTTGCTTACATGAACAAGGATATTACTTATGTTCAGTATCTAGAAAAATTGTAAAGCACATATTTGCTACACGTACACAACACACATTAATATTACACAAAAAAATTACATTATCTGAGTATTTGAATTTTACTAAGTAACAGAAAAAATATAAATATAAATTAAATTTAAAATATTTTATTTAAAAAATTGAATTTAAGTGAAGTACTTTTAATTTTATAATATAAGCACTTCATACATTTAGTATCTTATATATATTTATACTAAATGAATGACGGTTCGTTGTGTATTCTAAACAACTTTAGCAACAACAATGTTAAAAACTTCTCGAATCAAGAGAGTCCTTTTGTAAAAAACTTTTAATTGGTGCAACAGAAACAAAGTATTTTTTTATGTGCATTTTATTAAAATAATATAGTAAACAATAAATATTTTTTCAATGGGTTATATACTTTATATTATATTTTATTTGTCGATAACTTTAAACATAGATAATTTTGCTGAAATTAATAGCTTATAGCAAATTTAAGCTTCCAGCATTATTATCGAGACCAAGTCAAGAGAACTTATTAACTGGTATTTACTACCAGACCTACATTTTTTATTAAAGTGAACTATATGGATACAATATTTCTACAAGATATTCTTTCAAGCAATAACTAATTGAAATGAAAAATTGCTAATTATGTGAAAATATTTTTACTGATCAGATACTGTAAACAATCAATTGTGTAGGTGATCTTCTTCGATGGATCTGTTTGTTTTACAGAAGTTTCTTCAAAGAATATAGAAATAAAACAGAAAATAATTGCTTATTATGCGAGGCGTAAGGACAGTTGCTAATGTGCTACTGCAACCAACCAGCCAACTATCAATGGAGTAGAGCCAACCATCCCCTTTTTCTTCGCTGTTTGATCGAAATAAATCAGATATCAGTTGGAGTGTAATTTTTGCATTTAGTTCTTTACGCATATATTTACTCTTATATAAGTTCATGAGTTCTTAACAACTCAACAAGAATTGTATCTTCTATTTGTTTAATATTTTTAAATTTCACGTTTTGACTATCTGTTAGCCATTGGGAACATTACTGAGAATATAATTTTATAATACATACATTTTATTCTCTATTAATTTTCAAGTTTTTTGAATTGAATAGAATCGAAAAAAAGTTTAATTTCATATTGAAAAAAATGTGAATTAGTTTATATTATATTGTAATATAAAGAAACGGTTACATACTGAGTATATTTGCAATTAACGCGGATCTCTCAGCTGTATAATGCGAGCGTCCGTGGTTTTACTTTATATAAATGTTTTTTTTTTTAATTTTTTGTGTGGGTACAAAGGTATAAATTTTCTATGAAGAAACACAAACAATATATATCTAAATATAAATTTTTATATTACATTTTATTGAATCAAAATCAATCACAATTAGGATCAGGTAATTACTTTATTGCTATCAGTGATTTGTCATTAACTTTCATAATTAATGACTGCCATACTTCAGCACCCCTTTAGCGACCATCACTTGAATCTCTAAGTGTCATAAATTTTCTATTTGTCAATGTCAATTCGACCGAGTAGCAGTGCTTTTCGTTGAAACATTTTTATTGTTTTTTCTTCGGTCTTATCAGTGCCATAATATGAGAAGAAATACAGACTGCACATTATTGTTGTTCATAAACATGCAACATTTTTCTTTTGCCCTGCAATTTCCATTTCGGGCTTGAGTTATGAAAAATGAAAGAAAAGCTGATAAAATAAATAAAAATAAATGGCAGCAGCATCTACACTTTCATGCTTCAGATAAGTATTTTGCATCATTTTTGTTGTTGTTTTTGTTTTAGTTTTTCTCAGATAAACTTATTGTTCCTAAGTTTATGTTACTTTGTATTGCTTACTGAGAGCATTTATTTTTTTTTTGATATTTTATATATGCAACTTTAACTTTGTTAGTGTAGTTTATTCTTACCATGCATAGATGAAGGTGATGAAGAAATATCCCTGCGACTTCGTTTAGATGTCTGCGTCGTTCCACTATAGTTTATTTCACGTTTTCGTTCATTTTTTACGATTTCTCTAACGTTAACGACGTCGTTTTCATATGAACTTTCTGTTGTTGGTCTGCAAAGAAGGGAAGGAAGTTATATATAAATGAAATGAAATGAAAAATAAATATAAAGTGACTTTAAATGACAAAAGTGTACACAAAGTGGCATTATAAAAAAAAAAATACATATGAAATAAAAAGCATACACAATGATTTAATAGACTTTATGGAAAACTGGATTAATATTAAAACAAAGTATTATATTTATTCGTAAAAAAGTTTGAAAAATATAGTAATTTGTAATATAGCTGAAAATATGTTTTACTAAAGTGAAAAGTAAAAAGTTGATAATTGTTAAGAATAAGTTAAAACCATATACCAAAATTTTTTAAATAAAATTTATACTATAATAAAAAGCAAAGTTTATACTATAATAAAAAGTTTCCGTCACAACTGTAAAGTTAAGTTATCTATCTAGATTATCTATCTGATCACTGGTGTACAGACAGCTACGTAGAAAACCTGCACATTTTGTTTAATACTCACAGAAAATAATTAAACATTTTCTCTTTGATTGTTCAGCTTTGGCTTCCAGAAAAAACCGACTTTTAGAGAAGCGCTTTTTTTGACAGTTTTGCAGAGTATTCTTCGGTTAGGACAAAATCTGGCAGAATACATAAATTGAAAGTGATAAATTTAACAATCCTTTCGTCAGAGACTTCAGGACAGAATTGTAATAATACTTCGCGCTAAGAAGTCAAATAATCTTCGAACGTCGGCAATATTGATATAGGGGAATATATAATAATTAGGATAAGTTTTTTGATTTTTGTCATTCTTATTCTTGAGATTATTAGCAAGACATGTGGTGATACAAGGGAGAAAACCGATAAGGATATCTGCTAACTTCCCTTTGCAATCAACCAAATCATTATTTATGCTTACAAAAGAAAAGACCTATCATATTCTTATTATCATAACAATATATACTAACAATTATTATTGTTAGCAAATAATAAACACAAAGGTAACAGATAAATTTATATGCTATTTAAACATTTTAATTGTGTGTAGTATCGGATTCACCACAGCCACCTATACTAACACTTTTAAATGTTATCAATAACTACCATTACTTGATAGTTTAATAAATATCTTCAAAGAACGTCATTTGTTTACCAGCATACCTAATATTTGTTTAATGTTCAAAATTATTTGAGAAAAGTTGCTATTGAAAATTCTCTGTTCAACGTGATTGTGTATATAGAGTAATACTGAGTAATTTTCTTAATTGAAATCAGATGAAATGAAACTCTTTCATTGTTTGCACTAACTATTGAAATATTTACAAAATAATAGTTTGTAACTTTTAATTATATTTACACGCGATTGTAATCGTACTCATTATGTACTTACTGCTTTATTATGACAATTACAATTAAAATTAAATTTTCATTGTTTTCAAATAACAACTAAATTAAGAGTTGAGCTTCAGTTGTAATATGAGTATTTAATCTTTGACTAATGTGTTCAACAATGTTTGCGAAGTGTAAAAGTTTTCTTAAAAATAAACTTTACTTATTGTATATAACAACATTTTCTATACATTACTTTTCCTTTCGTCACTCTGGAAATAAATTGTTTTCATACTATCATAATAGCATTAAATGCATTTTATAGAAGACTCAAGTATAAAAATAATTCTAAACGTCACGCACATCAACAAAGTTATGCTCTTTCATGGACCGATAAAAGCATCTATATTCGTATAAATTCATGTCCATTTATCATTTTACTTATTTGCAGTTAAATGCACACAATAAGTTTCTCAACAGCTAACGCAATTAATTATTTTTTCCTGAACCCTGGATGGCACAATGAAAAATGTTAGCAATACTCCGAAGCGTCAACTTGGCTCCTATGTGGGAAAAACTAGACTGTGATTTGCAACATGTGGTCTCAGTTAGCTAAAGAAATCGAATAAGTGTGTGAAATTGCACACAATGGGAGCAGATGACAGGAAATCAAATCAAAAAGTTTTAACAGAAAACTTTAATGAACTTACAAGAAGATACAATTTGTCCATCAAACAAAAAGCTGATATTTTATTTACGCAACATGTTTAGTAGAAAATTAAACGGAAACTATCAAAGAAATATTTGCAAAGCGAATTGAACGCTTATTGGTGCTGAATTAAGCAGTATTAAATGTTTTAAAATCATTTTATGTTTCTATAAAAAAAAAAAATATTTATAAGAATTTATTTTTAAGAAAAAATTGGAAGAAAATAAGAAAATGTGGAAAAATACGTTCGACATTTATTTAACATCAAACACAAATATTTTTTATTAAATAGTAAGCACTACTCAATTTAATTATAATTTCTATTTTTGAGAAATAAATATTTAAAATATTGAGAAATCTAAATGTAAGTTTATATATACAGTATATTTTTTTAATGCAATTTTAAAATTGCTTTTTTAATTTTTTTCATTTGCATATAAAGATTTGTTGCATTATAAATGTACTTTTTCATAGTTTGTTATATAAATTTATATAAAATTTTGTATAAAATTTATATAAATATTTGAAATAATTAAAACAATTTTCTTGTAAATGTTTCGACATGGAAATATTTGTTTTTTATTTCTGCCAACTTATGGATTACGAAAAAAAAACTGTACCTCTAAGTAATGTTGAAGTTGACTATCAAAAACAGAAAACTGATTTTTACTAAACTCTTCACATTTATTATTCTTCAGTTGTACTGGACATTGACTTTTGTGTTATGTTTCAAATACAACTAAAAAGAAAAAAAAATAAACTTTAATGCAATTTCTTGACACAAAAAAAAACCTGAATTTTTCAGGTTGAAACAAAGCAATGCGTATATGAAAATATAAATGTGTAACTCATACGTCACGATGTACGCCTGATAGAAATTTTGAATTTATTATAATTATTTTGAATACATAATGAATACATAAATTTATTGAATAGTTTTTCATATAAATTTGAAATATTTTATAATTTCATTATTTTTTTCAATAAATAAAAGTAACTTCTTGTTATTTTAATTGAAACAGATAAAATTATTAAGAAATAGGATTTAATGTAATAAACTCAAATTTTTAACACAGATATTATTTAAAAATTTTTATAAACTATTTGAATAGAATCAAATATTTTTATTAATTACTTACTTATTTGCTAACAACACTAAAAATTCGAATAATAATAAATAAATTTGACAATTTCTTTTGAAACGTTTTTAAACCCCGATTAATGCACTTGCAATGATTTATTAATTAGGGTCTCATTAAAAACTTTTATACGTTAACTATATCAAATTATATGCCTGTTAATAATTCCAGATTGAAATGAAGTTTCTAAGACCTTCATTTTCGAATTTCGCCAAAATATATGAGCGTTACAAGTTCAAGGTTAAAAAGCACAATCGATACTAAATTGTGGGGTTGAGCTGGCATTGGCTTCAAACAAATCAGAATGTGAAATAGACATTTTGATAGACAAACATAAAGTGTGCGTGGCAGACATATCAATAGACAGAAAAACTTTTTTCAAAAATCTGAAAATAAACGAAAAAGGGAATTTTACTCTTTTAACATTACTGAGAATACTTGCAACTTATTCTTTTTATATCTTTATTTAAACATTTAATTTGAGCTTTTTGCTGAAGGACAAAATTTTGTAAAGTTACTCACAAACTCTAAATTTATTTTATTTAAGAATTGTTTTTAATGAAAAAATTGATATTGTTTTCTGCCCCAAAATTTTATACGACTTTCTCAAGGAAAATTAAATTGAATGGTATAGGATTACTCATCATAAAATAGTTGTTCTTCTTACTACTTCAAATAATTGAATTTCTTGTAGCTATTATATATTTATAAACAATAAATTCTGTAAATATTTTTATTGAAAAATATGCTGTACGAACAAATCACAATATTCAAGTTCAATAAAATCAAAATTCTCAATTATAAATGTAAATTTCAAATTGAAAAAATAAGATTGAAATTTATAAAATCAAACAATATATACAGTATATGTTAGTTTCAATTACACTAACATTTCAAACTTCTTTATAGTATATAAATATTTTTAAACTAATATACATTTCTATACAGACAAATTCTTTTGTTGTCTACAACATTTCTAAGAGCCTGCCTATATTTTCTACATATTTTCTATTTATGTATATTTACATTTATTATTCCGGAAGAAGACAAAATGGATTGAATGTACTTAATAAAATTAAAAAGCAATGAATTTACATATGAACGAATGACATGTCACAAACTTTCAATTTGTTAGTGCAAGTAGCAGGTTGTCGTATAAATTGATGAAAAAATCCATTGACAAAATTAAATTTATCGATTATTTGGACATTTTTATTTAAAGTAAATATAAGTGCTGAATTTCTTTTTAGCTAAATTACATTTAATATTTTATTGAAACAGCTTTAATAAAATCAGCAATATAGACTTCATCCAGTGGTGTGAATAAAATACCTCTTGAGATTGATAATAATAATAAAATTAAGTGTATATTTACAATGGCAATCCAATTAAATAAATTTCAATGCAATTACTTTTGTTTATAATACAAGAAAAGCAGTTAATAACTATTAACTCTAAATATTATTAAATATATTTCTACGAAAAATTTACTATAAAACTCTGTGCATGTATTCGCATCAAAAACGATAAACTACTATTCTAATCCTTAAAAAACTACATTTCATTATTATAAAAAAGGCTTACATATTAATAATTAAACTAAAATGTTTTGAAACATTTTTCTATGTAGACTTTTATTTGAAACCCTGTCCTACCCAAAAGGATTATATCGAAAACTGTTGCCTCTGTCAACCTTTGAATTCCATTCATTGTTTCTCAGACTGAAAAGTCACTCACGAAAGTTGAAATAATGAGGCTACATATTTATATATATAAAAAAATATATTGAAGAAAATATATTTTCCAAACAATGCCCACACTTTATTAGTGATGAATAATAAATCAAAAAAATAATAAAAATATGTTTTAAGGAAAAAATAAGATTCCAACAGTAGAATAGCAAAACTACATAAGCAAAATTATACATAAAATTCCTCGTCAACTAAAATAAGTGAAATTATTTAAACTTACCTTTCATAGCGTTTACTCCTTATCGATTCTACAGTGGCATATTGATCTGCATTTGGCATTTGAACTCGATTGCTATGTTGCAGCATTTCAGATAACATGGAACGCAGCATATAATCTGATGCAAGAAGTTCTTGACGAAATTGCTCACGGAACGTAATGCTTGAATCTATTGAATGTGGCTGTGTTGGCGTTGGTATTGTAGACGCAGCGGAGTTAACATGTGAATAGAACAACACGGAGAGGGTGGCCAAGGCAAGCGTCAGCGTACCCAGACATATATAAACTGAGAAAAGTGAAACTGGTGGCGGGTTATGTGATGTTTGTGAACTATGAGTGCGTTCATCATAATTGAAAATATTTTTATTTACACAATCGCAATCACAATGACATGGCACTCGACTGGAGGAGAGCATATGCTGCTGCTCCTGCTTCTCTTGTTGTTGTTTCTGTTGTTGTTGTTGTTGTTGTTTGCGGACATTCTGTAAAATATGTTGGCATATTTCACATTTTGTTGTTGGTGTAATTTCTTGATTCAAGTGAGTCATATTTAGAGTATTGTCTGGTTTAGCTGTACTTGTGCTGGAATCTGCAACTGTATCCATCATCAGTTCAGATACTTTATTTTCAGCCTTCTCTTTATCTTTTTTACGTTGTTTTGACATGAGTTTACTCTGATTTATTGCCAGAAACATTTTAGCTGATTTGTAAGTTGGATTATGGTATGGTAGAAGACCACTTACTAATTATTTTTGCTTTAGTTCAAATTTCAATTCAATGAGTTGGTTTCTATTCCTTTATATCAGTCTTTCCTCAGTACTTTATTTCTTTCTCTGTAATAAGAGAAAAATATTTGTAGATAATATTTAAGTTAAAAATTTTATTGAGATATATGTGATGCCAAAACTAAATTATGTTTCCTTCGTATATATTTTTATTATAATAATATTGACGAAATTTAGTATTAATTATCACATTTATGAAAAATGGCATTAATCATTTATTATGATTGAAAAATCACTTAAAAAAATATTTATGTATTAAAATTTACAGGTTCTGTGCTATATGCATAATTTATTACATTTTTAATTTAATTATGCTTTGTGGGTTCTATATTCAAATCACATATTAATATCTACTCCAATGCAGTTGCATATAAATCGGTATAAATTTAAATTTAAATTTAAATATTAAATACATATGTGGACTTAAGTAATTTTAAATGGCGCCATTTAAGCTCGCGGTATTTATTATTATTATACTGCAGCCAGAAGAGTCCTATTGTACCATTTTCACTATTGATTACACAAAGCCCTTTAAACCTTTGCTAACGAAGTCGAGAACTAAGTCTAGAGAAGACCTCGTACACTGTTAATCCGGTCGAAGTCGTGAACTAAGTCTAAAGCAGAGTTCTTAATCTGTTCTGGTGACAGAAATTGAATATGAAACAAGTTTCTTCTGTACGTTATTAAAGCTGGACAGTCATAAAGAATTTTTGCATAGTAATTTCCCCATCTTCGAGACATAATTTGCATTCCGAATTAGTAGATAATCGTAGTTAATGAAGGTGATATTTCAGGCCATAATGACCTGTAATGAAACCCGTTATTAACGTTAAATTACATTTGGAAAATTTAAGAATGTTTTTGTAAAGCATAGCAGTGCCCCAGTGTAACCCACAAAAGGGTTGGTGGCCAGAAAAAGTATTTTTTGATGCAGTTCTGGCTAGCTCATAAGCTTGTTCTTAGTAAAGGCTTACTTTATTCTGAGCTGCAAGTAACTGTAGGAGCACATAACACTCAAGGACCTGTTTCCACTTAAAATTCCAAGAAGACAAAGCTTTAAGAGCAGCTTGACTGTTAGAGTAAATAACAATTTTCGAGGCAATTCTTTGCGGTATTTACTTAATCTAATATTAATTATTTTATATCACCAACCACTGCTGTTGTGATCTACAAAGCTGAAAATTGTTTCTTATTGTTTTTAGTGAAATTTATATTGATTTATAGTTTCTCATTTAAATCAAATTTTTAAACTTTTTTATAAAGAGGTTATTTCGAACAGTAGTGAACTACAACAAAAAAATTTTTATTTATTCTTTTATATTATTTTTATTATTTTATATTATTTTTTTATTTACTAATTTTTATTTTAAATTTTTCATTTGAATAAATCAATCTTTTTTCCATGAACTTGGAAAAAGTTATATAATTGATATAATTGCCTGTTGAAGATTTATTAATCTTTTATTTTATATAATAGTACTTAATAAATACTTAATCTGGTTTTAGAATATGTAAAGCCGATAGCAGAAATATTTCAGGGAGTGACTTTTTAAAATGCTATAGTTATACGAAAAATTGTTTCTGTATTCAATTTTCAGTTTAACATGTTTAAATGCTCATTATAACATTAATTTAAAATATATACGATTAAAAACTTGAACAACACTAGCAAAAAACGCCAAATCTGTACCAATTATGTTAAGCAAATATACATAAAGAAAACAAGATTTAATGGATTCATCCCCTGTTCAAGCATGGAGTGAATTTTATTTTAAATAATATATGACCAATTGCATAAAATAATTTTGTTTGTGAAATATGTAAATATTTATAATATTTTTAACTTTTAAAAATGTACACAATATATTATTTATTCTTTAATGAGCAAATTAAAAGCAAATTAAAAGTAAATATTTTATTTAACTTTTTATATATGAAATTAACGACCGCCCATAATTAAATAAAGTGATTAAACGAGCATAATAACATAAACATATTTAAATTAAAAATTTAAATTTTATTACTTATTTAAATCTATAAAAGCAGTTTACTCGTAAATCACTCGTTAAGGGCAGCAAATGTACACTCGCTATAATTTCACAGTAGCCTACCAACGCACGGAATTGCACAGGTAAAATAATAATGAAAAAAATTATAATAAATAAAGATAATAGCGTAAAACATTCATTTTGTATTTTTGTAACGAAAATTTTACACTGGCATGCAGCGGAAGCGCTCCACTGCTACTCGCTTACACAAATGCATGCATGAATGTTCTTACACGTACACATATGCATGCATGCACAGCTGAACAAAAGAAATAATCGCATACATATATATACATAATGACACCGCGACTAGCGTAGCTGTGTGTCATGTTGCCAACACAGCAGCAGTTGCCAAAGCAGCGCAATGTAAATAACACACCAGAATGCAAAAAAAGATGCCATACATATGTTGCAGCAACATTCATTTTTGTTGCCAAAACAAACGAAGCAATTAATTATAAAGCACAGGACGATGTTGTTTATTGCAGTCAAAAAAGTAGCGTAAAGCCCGGAGGATAAAAAGTTCAAGTGATAGAAGAGTTACACCAGCATGTTGGCATTTTAATGGAATTTTTTTTAAAACGTTTTTGGTTAAGATACAGAAACATCACAAAAAAAATATTTAATTGCTTATTAAGCTAAAAACAACTTTGCTAAAGATAAGAGCATAAATATTTTTAATTAATTTTAAATTTGAAGGAATGTTTCTTCACGAAAATGAAAATAATTGTGTCTCTAATTGTAATGTTAAAGTGATATTTAGTTTTAAAAGTGTGAATTCCTCATAATGTCCATGTTACATTTAGCCTTAGCTTGCTGGAGACTTCAGTAGTATTCACAGAGGAGTCTAATAATAGGTAATAACACAGCAAACTTGCTGTGAAAAAATTAAATAAAAACGCATTCTTCATATACTTCATTATCAATAAAAATAATTTTTTTGATCAATGAATGTAAATATTATTGGTATATATATTGCTTTATTTATTATTTTATTAAAAAATCGTTTAATATTTTAGTATTTTATTTTTGAATTTTGAATTAGGAAAAAGCGTTTTAATCAAATATGAATAAAAGTAATTAAAATTTAATTGCTTTAATATCCGCAGGCATTTGTAATGAAAAAATGGTTTCACTGACAATATAAATAATAATTCATCTTATTTATTTTAAAATAGCTACGTAAATATTTTCAATTAACTTACTTTGTTTCATTAAATTAAAGGTCTACTTTTTGTAATAAATAAATTTGGCCGTAAAAAATTACTTCACTTCAGTTAACACCAGAAAAGCAATTTTTCAATTACAACACTATGAAAAGGATGTACTCATAAATATATATTATATGTAGCCATCTATGTATATAGAAGTATTCAAAACGTTAAGGACATTTTTTTAAAATAAGTTTTATGCATAGCTAGTATATAGTTTATATGCATGTCACCTTTATAGTACTCTATCTCTTCACCAATGTGTATTTTATGAAAAGGATGTATGCTTTGATTATAATTTTCTTCCTAGTTATACATACTAGTATATAGAACTTGCCATATTGTTTTTATACAAAAAAATAAATGCAGCTTTAACCTTTAGTGTGAGTAATTTACCTGGCATATGATTTGCTTAGTCATCATGCAGTGCAAACAAGTTCAGTATGCAATTTTAAACAAACCGACTTCAAATAAGATAAAAGAAAAACCTTTAGAGAGTTAAATATAAAATCTTAAAATCATGTATGCAAAATTATTTCTACCTCCCACTTCATTTGGAAAAATGTCACAATTTTTAATTCAAAGAGCCACAAAAATTTATTTGTGGCATGTTAGATAAGTGTGCCATATTGCAACATGGCACAAAAGTTGAAGTTACTTGAAATAGAAACAGCAGATGCCAGCATTTTTAAATATCTTAAATATTGACAAAAAACTTTTGCTCCCATACGTATATATATCTATTTTTATATATATTTTTTTATCATAGAACACATGCAGTCAATTTTATATTTCTGTACGTATAAAAGAATTTGATTTTTATATTCATACTAGTATTTTAGTAAAAATTATTTTATTTTATTTATATATTTTTGTATGAGGTAAAGATTGTAATAAATAAAATATTTTCTCTTCAAATTTGATAAACTTTTAACTTGGATTTCAATATCTAATATGGAAAATATTTTATATCCGTTTTAAATTAGTTCCTTTTGCATTTAATCAGTTCAATATATATTTATATATACTCGTATAATTTAACCTATTTCAACCTATGCAATGGAATTTGTTTTCAAAATATAATACAATAAAGTATAACATTTACGAAGTATTGATTTCCTCTAGACCAAAACAGCATGGCTGATTTTGGAAGCTGCTTATAAACCCTTATTGAACAAAAGCCGGTCCATCTTTCGAATGTACGTCAAAGTTTAAACTCTTGAGTACATTCTAATATCAGACAAGAATAGCACTTATGGGCTTAGTAATCTCCTTTATGCCCACATCCAGTCATAGAAGCTGTAATCAATTCTCATATCTGCCTCAAAGCAAAGTCGGGATTCAATTTTTTTTTAACTTAAGCCACGATTGCCAGTCACAGAGTTGCCAGCAACTTTTGTTCTGTTCTACTTAGGTGGGATTCACTACTGTAGTTGTCCGGCAACACAGCTCTTTAAGCTGGTGGCGACCTGAAGTGTCGCGTGTATATCAGTTGCAATTTCTTTCGGTTATGAACCACTTCTCTATCAGAGACCTTGTTTTGGACTAACTTAACTTAAAATAAGGTTCTGATACACAGAATCAAGTAATTCATCCAGGATTTGTAAGTTTATATGCGAACTCGTTATTATTGATTCCTGTGTGATGTGGCGAAACATCACCCTATTTTTACTAGCCAGTTGCTGCAGCACATCATTCCGTCAAAATTTTTGAAATTAACTTCTAGAATTCAAGACCTTGATTGCTGTTTGACTATCTCTGTCTTAAGTTAATACGCCTTCAACCACTTACAATTTGGCTTTTATTCGAAAGGTGGGGTCTGCTGCTGTCATCATCGTTAGTATAGGAGTTAAGTTATACAAGAAATTCATACATCAATTATAGTCACAGTGTTTTGCTCTGTGGGAGCCAGTACCCTGTTTGTTCTCTCTTCTATACTATTCTGCCTGTGAAGATATCCAGATGAGAGTGGTGTTAGACAGATCGACTCGAGCACAGTAATATAGGTAGGATGCAGTATTTTGTACTAAATTGTTTTTCAAGAAATGGAATTGATCTGTGAATTTGAGAGAAGAGTTATTCCCGATTATGTTCATCACTAGCACTAAACTGTTGAGTAATATCATCCAAATTGCTTTATCTATAACACTTTCAAATAATTCAAATTAACAATTGCTTCTATTCTATTGCTAACTGATAGTAAAACCAACTCTATGAAATAACTTTAGTAATTTGAAAAAAAAAAATTATTATTAATATATCTTAAAATAAATTTACAATTAATTCAATGAACAATTTGCAACCAAGCTATAATTTCATTTTTTTATAATTCAATGAATTCAAAATCGTGCAAACTCAGTAAAGGAGCCCTTAACACCTGGTATCGTCTGATTGTATTGACGGTTTTTATAAAGTATTTATGGCTTAAAATCGATTTATTCTGGTTCCAAAGTTAGAATTTCAAGGCATGAAACAGGAATAAGCAGATAAGACATAATTCCATTCCTTATTTTGGAAAATTTTATTTTATTTTTTTTACAAACCACAAAAAAAAAATGACAACAATCACGCACCACATTTTTCATGCTGATTTTTATTGTGTTTTGTTGTTGTGCCGCTCTACCATTTTTATTGTAAGGATATATTCCTGCGAAGATAATAGCACAAAACATTTGATTGATTATTAACGATTTTTACTTGCATTTTGCGTAAAACCGCAATAATTTGCATAAAAATTTAATTTATAAAAAAAGGAAAGAGATTTTAATATCCATCCTCGAAGACATTGTATTGCTTATCTACTAAGACACGCTGTTCAAGCCTAAGCATAAATTATTGATAATTTTATGCGATTTATTTTAATGGATTTTTGTTCATCTATTTTTCAGGCAGAAAATTTTAAATTCATTTTTTATGTAAAGTAAATTAAAATCTTTTCTTGAAAGAAATTGAGATGGAATAAATTTAATTGTTGAAATTATGTTATTGCCCTTTTTAATTTAATTTTTTTTGTTTTTTGCATCAAAAATATATGATACATTATATAATGCCTCTACAAACAGAATAGTATTAAAATTTAATAATTAAATATAGAATATAATTAATTAATTCAATTATTATACAGCTGGCTTATGATTTCGTTCTAAATAAAACACAGCAAGTAAATTTGTTAATAAAACTTTCATAGCAAATAAACAAAACTCCAAAAGATGAACATACATACAGGGTTTGAGTCAGTTGGTTAAGGTGCGCTGACTCTGAGCTTCAAGTTTGGCAGGGTACGAGTTCGATTTCTGGTACTTGTAGTTTCACAAAAAAAAATTATTTACAAATAATTAAATTTAAGAAGTAATTCCAAGACCACTGTTGATAAATATTTAGCAATACTCTAAACAGGTGTATGGCCAGACAAAGATTTAATTAATTAATAAAAAAAAGATATATTAAGAATTTAGTTCCTTTTTTCAAAACGGATGTTGAAATTCAATTTAGTCAAAAATATTAGTAATAAATTAACTTTATAGTACTGTAAATGTTATAGTTATTTATTTTCAACTTCAACATAAATATCATTTTTCAATCATTTTTCCTTAAAAATATTTCAAAAGCAAAAATGTAAAACTCTTTTATCTCATAATTTTTTTTTTGATGTATGAGGTTTACTAATCACTACACGTTTTAGCTAAAATGAATATCTAAAACCTAGCAGTAAATAACAGTTTACCTCATTTTATTTGTATCTGTTCTGACCATAAGGATGATGACTTGACTTTGATTTAATCAAATCAATGACAAGCAAATTTCAAAAACATTACAAATCAAAGTCGTTGTACGCAAGTCATTTCAAGTCAAACCCAATATCAAAACACAGAATTGACCATTGATTAAGAAAACAGTTTTTTACCTTTCTAGCATACAGTGATATATTGTAAAAATACAGTGGTTCAATGTAGCAAGTAACTGAAACATCTCTTTCCCAACTGTCAATTCAGCATCATTCAAGCTTGAGATGAGAAATCAAAAATAGTTGACCACAGCAAAGAAACTGCATATTCCGAAAGCTATAAAAACTATATGAATTGCTTTGTAAATTCATAGAGTTTAAATATAAATGAACTACCTTCTTTCAGATAAGTAATCCGAAGTCATGGAATAGAATCATTTTTTGCTCATTTCTTAATGATCAAGAAAATATAATATTTATTAGCATTTCAATTAGGAGAAACTGCTTGCTAAATGGAAACACTTTAATAAGACATTTTGACTTAAACAATTGATCCATTTTTTAACATATTTTTTTATATTATTTTTTTTATTTTTTTTTTTAAACATTTTAAATACTTAATAAATCATAATACTGTGACCTCAAAACATAAATTCATTATTAATGCTTTGATAAACATTTTGTCCTTTAGGAATTTAAAAATGCTTTATTATACTGTTTATCAACACCTTAAGAGTAACATATACCTACGGATAGTACTGTTCAATGCTGTAATTAATAATAAAATACCTTAAACACATAATTTTCACTTCCTTTACGTCATTGATGCCTGACTTAAACCTCTAATCCTGCACAGCATCTAACATTAAAAATGCACAAGTACATTTATGTATAAATTAATAAACCTACAATCAGGAGCCTAATATGTACGTAATTCTATTTGAAGGTTTTCAGGTTAAGCTGTACAAATTTCGAAAGGTTTATTAAATTTCTCGGAAAAAATCTGTGATTAACAGAGATTAAAGGAATTTATAAAATATTTCGACTTTAAAAGGTTAAATTGAAAACTGACTAAGAAATATTTATTTTCTATATATTTCTTTAGAATTCAATGGAATATTTAAAATGAAAGAAATTTCTTATTTTTACCTAGCAAAGCTTTTCTTTAAAAAAAAAATAGGAGCAGATACAAATAAATTCAATCAATTTACTCTCAAATAGTAAAGGTTGAATATGTACTATACACTAAATTTTTGTCATACAATCCTTATAAAACATTTCGATTCAGATATTTTTTAAAAATGTTCTTCCACCAACGGCATAAAATCAATTATTCACGATACATATTCGTATAACGACAGGCAAGAGGAATTTCTCGCAGGATATTTGGTAAAAATGTTTACTTCACTTAACACAACTGAAATCTATGTTAGAACCGTTTGAATTCATTTGAGCCAAAATAAATGAAAGTAAAATTAATGACTTGAAATATAATATTTATGAAATTTCGATACCAAATCGCAGGAATGTGAGACGAAGTTTCCAGAAATAACTGAAGAAAATTCATTTTGGCATTTAATAAATTTAATGAAACGAGAGAAAATATTTTCTGTTCAAGATAATTAAAAAGGACAAGCATTACCTCAGTACTTTTAACAATCTATATGCGAGTATATACAACTATGGATATATACATATATATCTGTGTATTTTATAAATATTTATATACAACAAAAAAAGAAAAATAAAACTTAAGGAAAACAAAAGAAAAGTAAAAATAAATATTAATAAATTGCAATAATCGATACTAAGTAACAAGTAATTAATTAAAAAAATATTATAATTTCCCAAAAGTAATTACCAAGTCTGTGAAATATGCGTAGAAGTACTGATTTCACCTACACAATTTCGACATATTAATTATTTATTGACTTGTAGCTGAAGAGACTTTTATCAGCTCAAGTGGAAGACATTAACAGCACATATTTTAACAATAATCACTGCAAATAAAAATTCATTAATAATGTTACTTGTCAGTTTGTCTAATACAGCGACAAAAACAATTTTATACTGAAAGTAAGTTTCGATAAAAAAATAAACTTTTTAACTGACAACTTAATTAAATTTAAATGTTGTAGACAATGCATTATATTTAAAATATCTCGTATAAAATATTAGTCCATATCCCACTCTATACTTTTTTGTTTAATTTGAATAGCGTCATTTTAATAAATCAAAAATATTTATAAATACCACAGCGCTATAAAATTTCTATAGGTCTTAACTGTTAAACTAGACTTTTTAATAATAATATTTTATAAATTGATAGATATATAGATAGATAGATGTATACTTCTTTATTATTCAATTTTTTAACATTAGTTTTATGCCTAAAGTCTACATATATTGGTTAGAGTTGCTTAAAAATATATTCAAGAACAAAGATTACATTTAATCATATTAATAATATATTAAATGTAGGGTGAAATTTAGTTTAGTATGTACATACAAAATATTTATATTAATCGTTTAAATACCATTTTTTAATATTTTTCATGTGACATTTGCCACGTTTTGAACAACTGTTGCTTCGGTCTTTGTATATTTTTGAATAGCTGAGACCATTTTTCAAAGATAAGTTAATTTATGTGATACAAGTGTGCATTTAGCGCTTAATTTTTTATTTATTTCAAAATACAATGTTGACACAGATAAATTAAGTAAATTTTATATATAACATAGTATGCTCATTAAATCAGAATAAAAAGCAGGGATCAAAGGACTAATTTTAAAGTGTGTACTGTATACATATTACATATTATTCTCTTAGCAATCATTTTTACATTCGTTATGGATACAATTAGTAGTGAGTCTACACTCAAGTACAATACTTGTACTTGTGTATTCATGGAAATTATAATTAATTGATAAGTTAACATAGAGAGGAACTGCATTAATTCCTGCTCATAATAAAAATAACTAACAAATGATCATATTTATTTTTGTGTCTTTCATAATTTCATAATTGTCTAATAAAAAGGTTTTCGAAAAGTAGTAAACCAGAACAACAAAAATTCATTTTATATTAACTGAATTTTTGGCTGATCATACAGCTGTGTCGATTTTTACCAAATACCCATCATCCGTGGTTATTCGTAAAAAATTTCTTTTTTTTTGAGACTGCAAGTATCGGAAGTCGAACTCGTGCCCTGCCAAATTTGAAGCTCAGAGTCAGCGTACCTTAACCAACTGACCCAAAGCCGTGTTTGACTCTTATGTCCGCACATTTATGTGGAGTTTTGTTGTAAAAATTTTATTAACAAATTTACTTGCTGTGTTTATATTAGAACGAAATCATAAACCAGCTGTAAAATAATTGAATTAATTAATTATGTTCTATTTTTAATTGTTAAATTTCGATACTATTCTGTTTGTAGAGGCATATTTTTTCATGATTTATATATTCATTTCTATGTATAAAACCTAATCGTAATACTGAGAAAGTCATGCTAATGTTACTCCACGATTCGCACAGTCGAAACTAATATTTTGTGAATATAAATTGTAATTTAACGTAAATTTTTCAAGCGGAAATGACTATTACATTTTCATTATATAGAAATGATTAAAAAATCCTAAAAAGTTCAAGATTGCTTCAAAACTGTTTGTGATCAGTTTTCTTTAGAATACGCCGTGGGTAAATTAGATATATAGTATATTCAAACAAAAATAATGTAAATGATATTAGCAGGCAGGGATCAGAAAATATTGCAGCAACAATGGCATTGTATTAAGCTCATTCAGAAATAAGTTTCTTACGTGAATATATTACTCAACAACAACAAATTATACTAAGAAAAAATAAACATATTTTTTAAGCTTTTTCGCTATTAATAGTAAATAATTAAAATTCAACATCTTCATAGCACTTAAACAATGAGATGTATATAAACATATCCTGCCGGTAAGTTGTACTCGTAAGCATGTGAGATGATGTTAAATATAATTACACAATTGTTTTTGGTTTCTTTGTATTTAATAACATGTAAGAAAATAATTAAGGATGTGTCATAGTTACTATATTTACACACAATTATTAGGTTTAAATTAATGCCTTTATTTTTAGAAAAATATGTTGCCTATGTAACCTTACTCATGTAGACCTGATATGAGCTCTAATTAAAGGAAATAAAGGACTATGTGGTGTTAAATATGCGGGTAATTATATATTCAGAAGATCCTCATATTATTTTGAATACTTGTCAAAGTGGGTTTTGTACATAGCATAAGTCTACTTTTAATTTTTATAGAAGGACTAAGTCTATTTTGTATTTTCTTTTTACATACTTTTACATGTAAGATAATGCACAATGTTGTTAGTATTTGAATCGCTGAAAGCTGTTAAGAAAATTATTCGAATCGATTTAATTTGATTTGTTGTACACTTGAAATAATTTTTATGTTCTCCTGTAACCCAGTTGATGGCTGTCAATATTTTACAACTTTATTTTATGACACATCACATTAAACACATTAACGCAGCAAAAAACAAGACTGAAATATTGTAAAAGGGCGCATAATAAATCAGAAGTTGACGTTTTGTTGTGCGTTGGAGTAGAAAAATTCAACATAAATTTTTATTATAGAAAAAAATATCAAAATATGAAATATTATATATTTTATAAAGAAATATATTAATTTACCCTTTCCATCCACATGCAATGAACCAAAAAAAAAATATTTTTCACACTTTTACAAACACGCAAACACTTTTTCTAGATTTTCCGACAATTTTTTTATATTTTACTTTATTTTTGAATTAATTTATTTATATTATATTTTATTCAAAATTTCTAATAACATTTTTACTTTAAAGCACTCATTCGGAAAATAGTTTACACAAAATATTGTATATGAACTCTTTTGTATTATTTTATTTATATTTTTTTAAAATATTTTTATTAAGTAATTTTTAGTATAAACATGGAATATGGACTATTCTATGTGGGTGTCCATTACAGTTTCACTCTTTCTGTGCGTCAATGCACTCTGCACAATACAACAATTAAACACTTGAGCACTTCACACTTTCGGCTGTGCAACAACAACTTCCGTTGCACTTATAGAAACTACATGTGGCACGTTGGCTTTGTGTACGTGAGCTACTTGTGCATGTGCATCAGCGGCAAAACCTTCAATGAAATAATTTTCAGCGGAGCTTTCATTACTCCTGCAGTTAATTAAAAATAGCATTAGTGATACTTCAATCATATGCGACACACTATTGCAGACTGCATCGGCAAAGCGCTCCAAACTAATCCAACGCGGCACACTCATGTACAAGCACATTCTGAGCGTCTGAAAGCCGAATTTTGGAATGCAGTGAACAAAAAATAAATAAACACTTTATAAATGCATTTGTTAATATTTACAAAATTAATTTGAAAGTAAGCAATGCAGTGCGGGGGTTAGCGGAAAGCAGTTAATTTCTTCCACTCCATATAACGCAAATGCATACAAAATAATTAACATTAATTTAAGTGCCAAACTTATAATTTTAATTATAAAATTCAGTTCAGGTGAACTCGTAGTTAAATATTTTAAGCAAATTAATGAACATTTTGATTTATTGCGTTTGTAAATAAATTGTTGTTAACTCTTATATATAAATAACCAGACCAAATTAGCAGCACGTCAGCTCAACAATAATTAATTTTTGATTTATTAATTTAATATAAAATTCACACATTTTGTTCTAAAATAATTGAATCACCACCAAAATTATTGTTAATTTTTGCTAAATTATTATTATTAACTTTTTTTTTGTTTAAATAATGCGTACACCATAGACTAGCAGTGATATTTCTTCCGTACAGCGTTCACACGTCTCAACATGTTGACGAATATACACCGACTGATGGAAATTATTGCTCCTTGCTCTGCTTTATTCTCCCATTTTGTCAACGCCAAGCAAAACAAAAACACGAATGGAAAAGACACATGCAATGATAATAAAAACATTTACCGGCAAAAGTTACAAAGCCAAAATTTTTCTCTCTTCCAACGAAATGAACGAAGTATGGCAGAGTGTGGTAAAGGCAAAGACAAAAACAAAAACAAAAACAAATTAACAAATTTAAGAGCTTCAAAAATACTTAAATTGCTTTCTGAATAAAAATAAAACACACACACACACATACATGCACAACTTCCGTTTAGGAAATTAAACTTCCGTTTTAAGTGCATTGAAGCAATATTTTTATTTTTGATAAAAGAAAACTTAAGAAATGGAAATGGAATAATTAAAATTATAAACACAATGTAAAAAAAAAAATAAAAAATGCAACTCATATTTATTTTTAAATTATTTTTGTGAATGATTTGATTTTTTATCCGTGGCATATTCATATGCATTAATATCAAGTCGATCATGCAGATAATGCTCCTTTTTTATGGTAGCACAGTAATTAATTAGTTTATTTCCTTGTATGCACATATTAAATGCATTATATATATTATTTAGAAAAATTCTTAAAAAATATTTTGTGGATTGTTTCAAACAAAAATCTACTAATGAGCCGTAAAATTTTGATTTAGTTTATAAAAAGAACATGTCAAGGACTGGGTAATACTCAACTATATTTATCAATACATTCTTTTTTGCATGATTTTACATGGCAACCGGATATAGACGACCCAGAGAACAATTTTTCATTCAAAAGGTTCAAAAGTTATGATTTTGATATTCTGATCAACCAAAAACAAACGTAGATAAAAAATTGAAAGATTTATTTAAAAAAAATTCACCTCAAGCTCAGAAAAATAACTTGCAGAATAGTTAAATATAACTCAAACAGTTATAAGCAAACATTCACATAACAGAAAAATGATTCAAAACGATAAAGTTAACATTAAAAACGTAAAACGTCGACTTACTATGATAACCCTAAAAGCATGATTTAGGGTTCATCCAGCATATTTCATAATAAAAAGTTATTCAGATGATTTTATAAAAGCCCAGCTCAATTAAATGTTACTTAACTCAGATGGCGAATACCAATGCTACAATTATGAAATCTATTATTAAACTCTAGACCTTAGAGGTAAAAATCGATCGAATTAATGAAATTTAAAGAAAATTCTCAAAATACACAAGATTGATTAACTATATCCATCTTCAAAATATCAGTAAAAAATTTTTATTAATTATGTAAATATTTTTAATTCTATTTTTTAAATTAGCAGCACTAAATTATTAATTATTTTCAAATTTTTTATTAATTTAGTATTTATAAATTTAATTAAAAACACATAGAATACAAATTTTTATAAAATTAAGAGCATTTTCTCTTCCACATATATTTTATTATTAATGCTCTGCAAAAACCTCCATAAACATGATAGAGATTTTCTCAATTCTCTTTTCCTTCTTCGATTCCTTTTTGACTGGAAGTAATCAAAACAAAAATCTGTGATAAATAAGAAGCCATATGGAAACGCTTTTATAAGGAAAATGGCTGAAAATGGACGCAACAGTTT
Organism: Teleopsis dalmanni; assembly: GCF_002237135.1. Classification (NCBI taxonomy): domain Eukaryota; kingdom Metazoa; phylum Arthropoda; class Insecta; order Diptera; family Diopsidae; genus Teleopsis; species Teleopsis dalmanni. Next base: position 19,967,142 of record NC_051847.1, on the reverse strand, counting down.
TGATGTGTTGCTCGGCGGTGAAGGTTGTCTATTTTTATTGCTGTTAAAGGTTATGTCTGACTTTACACGTCGCATGTATTGCCTTAGCTTCCTGTCAAATAAGCGGAATTATATTATTAATGTTGTTGAACTTTATTTCATAATTAACTGATGTTATATTATTATTTCAAGAAAATTTTTATATATGACATTGAAATTTAATTAAAAAATGGGATAAGCTTAATTACATATATTGGAGTATCTCACCTTATAAACTGGTAATTAACTAATGCAAATGTTAATTTCAGCAGTAAAAAATTTTATCCGATTTTAGCAACTCAATATAACCTCACTTTTATGAATATTTCGTTTTGCTGTTGATATGGATGGCTCATTTGGATGAACCCATGATTTTTTGCTTTTAGGGTTATCAGAGTAAGTCGATCTTTTATTTTCAATCATACTTTAATGCATGAAATGCTAAATTAGTTAATTAACAGTTATGATAAAAGGATTTGCAACACACGGTAAAAGTAAAAAGTTAACAGTTCAGCATCCAACTAGTCATTCTTTGACATAGCTGCAGAAAAGCGTATTAATAGCTTCTGTAAACTAATATAAAATAATTTTTTCATACGAATATGTGGTTAATATAAAACAATATTACATATATCTTTAAAAGTTTCATATCAGCTGAACATTTCCAATTCAATCAGTAGCTATTGTAAATCACTAACTAATCTTAACTTAATTTATATGAATTTCATTATCCTATTTCATGGCTCTTATGCACATAACCCTTAGTTGGAAAACTAATAACTCACAAAAAAGTTTTAACCTCACCTCAAGTATTACAAGGAATCGTGCACGCATCTATGGTAAGGCATAGTCTCACGCACGCATTCGACATTCAAAGCTATAACTGCCAAATGTGACACCATTTCACCGTGAAATCCTAATAAAACATCCTTAACTGCTCATGACACGTTGAACATGTCATATACAAAAAAGTTTTGTGCTGAAATTCAAAAATAGTTGCTCACGTATGCACAATATTCAACTACAGGGACGTAGTTCCTAAGTTCCAAGCAATATAAATATCTGTAAGGAGTAATTGTGCTTGGGGGTGTAGTGAGAAATACTCTTTGGCATATACCAAAAAATCTTGGTATTTTTTTTTAATTTAATTATGGTTGTCATAAATTGAAATATTTTAGTTTTCATTACAATACATACCATCAAAGGGTCACTGCACTCTTTACATTAAAATTAAGATAGCAATAAATTTATCACCCTTTCATCCGACACAGAACACATTGGAGTATGACGAAAGTTTGAAATGGTTTGGTTAGTTGGTTAGTTGAGACATCTCATATCATGAATAACAATAGCCGCCAAACATTTCAGCTGTACCTATCGATTAAATTCAATAAAGCAACCCGAAGGCACAACGTCACCACCACCGATTTACGCATTTAATGGTTATCGACTAACGACTTAAATTCGCCACGCATAGTTTGCTATTAAACAAAGTGGGTCTCCGAGGATGTTCCTCGGATTAGAGTAGAAGACAATCGTTGGTTTGAGATGTAAAATGCCTCTGTACATCATTTGGCACATGTGTACGAGAAGTTCTATAAGTGCGTGCGTGTGTTCTATGTGTCTGTGTTTGTGTGTATGTGTATGTAGGTCCATAACTATACTGTGGGCCCATTTCAGTATAGTTGTTCGTTTGTTTGCATATGTTTATCCTCTTCTGTCCGCTCGTTTATCCTTGTTGTCTTCTGCGATTTGTTGGCAATTAATTGTTTTATGCAACGTTATTGGCCATAAACTTGTATTACGTGACTTTGAAATAAATTCATGTTTGTTGTTTGCCTTTGTCTACGGCTAAGCATAGATACACTGCCCTAATGCCATGTACCAGATTCAATTTAAATACATGAATTAAAGTATTAAATTCGGATTCGGATTCTGATTCAGATTCAGATTCGACGCTTTCGTTTGTGCAGATTAAATTTTGAATTTCATGCAATCATTAAATCCTACAGGAGCAGCCAGAATTGCTTTTTTTGTGTTTTATGTTGTAATTTATTGTGTTATGAAATTTAAGATTAATTTAAATTTTGAAAATTTATTTCATTCAGAATACAAACCGTGAAGATTAAATTGTTAATTATTTGTACAATATTTACGGCTTACATAAAACAGAATGGAATGTATTGTATTTGTGGGCAGAGATTTAAAAGATTTTTAAAAGACTTTATTTAATTTTGTTTAATTTAAGTTTATTTGTAAAACTTTATGATTACTTTATTATATCTAACAAATAAAAAATAAATAAATATTTTAAACAAAGTTAACAAAAAAAATAAGCAGTGAAATAATCTCGATATCGACTCATTATAGTGGTAAAATTGATCAACTATTTTTTTAATTTTATTTTATTTTTATATTTATTTTTATCGACTTCAATATACTTATTTTCTTGAGTACAACTTTTTAAAACAATAAGCATATTAATCTCAATAAATTTGGATAATTGGCATACATAAAATAGTGTAACTTATGTGTTCCTTTACAGTTGCCATGATAATTTTCCAAAAATTTGAATATTAATTAAAAAGTAAAATTGAGTTAATTTAAAAAAGACAGAGAAAGCTTTAAAGGCAAGAATCTCAATCTCAGCCATTGAGATCTTTAATCATTGCGGATTATAGATTTTGCTGCTAACGTTAATTTTTTACTTGGATCAATCCAAACCATTTTGAAAGATATTTTGTAGTTAAAAAGAGCAGAATCGTGATACCAAAAGTACTTACATTTTTTTTTTTGAAAAAATAACATCAGATTAATGTCTGTCAAACAATACTTTCTAAGTACGAAGTTCAGATAAAATGATGGTAAATTGAAATAAAACTTGAATTTAAATATACGACTTAGAATCACCAGACAAAAAAAGCGAATATTGGTCAAAAGTTAAAACAATACAGAAAAGATTGCATAAAATACTTTCAAACATCAAGGCCATGTCAACAATTTTCTTTGATAAGCATTGTATGATGTACTCTGAACTCCTTCTGATAGTCCAAACTGATAAAAAAATGATGTCTTAACATTATGAGCAGCTCTTGGTTATTGCAACAGTTCTATTGGTTCATCAAGAGCAAATCGCAAAAATTTGTCATACCCAAAACCATCGATTGACTTAATACCATGTTACTTCTGGTTATTCCCTAATCTAAATAAACCATTTTGGGACACCATTTCGACATGATCAAGGAGATAAAAACCAAAGCGCTGATTTTCACGATTTCAGGAAATGTTTCTAGAATTGGAGAAAATTCATTGACAGGAAAATACATTAAAATTAATGAAATATATTTGGAAGCATAAATAAAGACTTTAAAAATTATAAAAAATTTCATCTCATTTGTTGATGTGAATGTAATTGATCATGTGAATATAAAATTAAATTCAAATAAATATAATTATGCTATATATATTTTCTGAAAGACGCAGATGTTAACTGGCAACAATTTTAATATTAAATATTTTTTTACTAATTAATTGTTAATCAATTAAATACCAAATATGGAAAAGTGAATAATATTATTAAAATAGAAATTTTGAGTGCTCATATGAATTTGGTTATTTATACTCTAATTAATTATTTTCTTTAAAATAAACATAAGATTTAAGTGAAACAAAGAAGATACTAATTCATGATTCAAAATATACTTTTTCTAGTGTTGATGAAATATGTAGCGAGCAATGGAGTAATCGGATTTTGAAATAAGTTGAGTAGAAACAATTCACTTTAATGTGAGCTAACTTAGTAAGAACAATTAAAAATTAATAGTAATTATATGCTCTTCAACAATTTTAGAATATAAAATAATATATTATATATTATATATATAATATATAGTTATCTAATCATATATTAATATTTTCGACCCTACTAGTGAGTTTTCTTCTCTCAATGTATATAGCTGCTTTTTCTTGTTTATTACTTATAATTTTAAAAATGTGATTTATTACCGAAATGTGATTTACGTATACAGTTAACTTAATTATAACTTATAATATATAATATATAGATATACATGCATTCAATAGTCAATACATCTAAATTCAATAATAAATAAATAGTATAATAAAATCAACTTTTTTAAGAAAATTGTTTTATTTTGTGTATTGAATAGGCTATTTTCATTGCTCACATATAAATTATACAATATTATGGATACTTATATTATTAGAATTGATCAATTTTTCCATGCTATCGTTATTATTTTTGAATATACTCGTATACATGGTAGAGCAAAAGTTTTTAAAAGTGGTGAACTGAGCATATAAGGGACTGTGGTTCTGAGCCTCCCCTTTTATTTCCTACACAATAGGTATTTGTAAATGTATGCAATGTTTTTTGTGTGATTTGACAGTCAAACCATTTACAAGTTTATCCCCCAATAAAAAATTCATGCAAGGTGTTTATATATTAACTAGTTCAAGTGAGTTAAGTAGTTCAATAAGTGCTGCATATTAAAAAGTGGTAAGCCTTTTAAAAAAAAGATTTTGCTTTAGATATAATAATATCGTATAAAATTTGAAATTGAAACTATATCTCCATATATGAACCCTGAAACGAATATAATTTGCATGAAAAAGTAACTGTTAAGAAAAAGTGCCTAAAGTTTTCAACATATATTTTATCTGTAAAGTATTTCATAATATTAATAAATATATAGCTTGCAACAATAAAATTTTCAATATTTTTTAATACACTTAAGCTTTTTGAACCTCATAAATAAACCGTTTGCTTACGATGAGGTATTAATTTTGCTGAAAATGTTCTATTGTAACTAATTCGAAGCAGTCATGATGATCAACTTCATATTTATTTTGTAGATAAATAAAATACTCACAATAATATTTGCCCATTGTCACGTAAATATGCTTATCTCTTAATTGGGTTCTAGCAACAATTTTTTCAGTGTATTCATATGTTCACTCCAACTTGTTTTGTTTTTGTTTTTGGTGCAAAACTAAAAGAGAATCGATTTCAAAAGCTTAGAGCTTTTATGCGCTCATCTCATATGCCAGATTTTGGTGAGCTTTTGATAATTTATATTCGTGATATCAAACACAACTAGAATAAATTATTTGTTTGAAACGAATTTCACTCTAATTAGTTGAGCGCGAGAGCTAGAGTGGAACGTTTTGACAAATTTTTGTGTGCGATTGCGACAAAACACGGAAATACGGAATTATTTCTTAATTATAATTTAATTAAGCTTTGAAAATGGAGGAAAAAATGAAATTAGAAAAACAATGGATTAGTGATGTCCTCCTACCGGAAATTTTGAATAGTGGAAAACTAATAGTTGACGATTTTGTCGATACTTTTAAGGTTCGCGATATCAAAATAAATTTCATTGGCGGCGAAGAGGCGTTCATGTTGACGATCTGCTACCGCGCAACTGTTGAATTCGAATTCGCTGGCAAAACTTGCAGACGTTCGTTGGTTGTAAAGGTAATGTTTATATCGGTGGGGTGAAGTGCGTGTGTTTCTGAATGGAACAACATAAAATCTGCGATATATTGTGAAATAACTAAAAACTTTTTGTTTAACAAAGTCAGTCTATTGTTGATAATTAAGTTTTATTCAAATTAATAACTAAAATTATCGAACTAACAATAATAATCGCTTCAAATTTTCGTTAATAATTTGTTTTTGTGTAATTAAAGTGTTTAATCATTGTTACAAAATTATACAGTAAAATACGTTAATACTTAAAATAATAGATAAGCCCAAATTTTACTAGTTTCTGGACATAGAAAATACGCTTTTATTGCTGAAATTCGTCTTGATAAATATTCAAGATTACATCAGCAATCTGATTAAATAATTGAAAGATAAGTTAGCTTGAATGAAACAACTTTCAAGAGCCTGAAAAATGAGATATCCGATTTATTGAAAAAATATATTACGTTAAAGTAGAATATGCTGAGTAACATATTAAATAATAATCAGATGATTTGCACTTTACTATCGAGCCCAATATTTCTTTGTTGAATTTCTGGACATAAGATTATTAAACGATGTGAGATCTGCGAAGGACCGATACCGCAACCTAATTTAACCTTATATAAAATACCATGTAAAATCTCTTTTACTGTGAAATTTTAAAAGAAGTTGCATTTTGAAAAGAAATAATAGTTAAACGATTAAACGATAGTCACAGATCTCAATGATTAATATAAAATGTTGTCTTCAATAAACTTGCATTAATCTTCTCAATATTATTTGTAGATCTATACTAATTAGCCAGGAGAATTAGTCAAATATACCATCCTTAACTAACCTATTCCACTGTTTAGTCTTTTGTTGCTTCCATATACCATATTTAGTTTTCAGGTTATCTCAGGTTACTACAGTCACTACAGTTACAATGAGTTTTCACATATATTTGGTCAGGTTGGTGCAGCCTTCTGCTCCAATATAAGCCCAAATAATGCCCGGAGAGCCATTATAATCTCATCTAATAATAATAAAATTATTATAATCTTACGAAGAGCTCTGCCTTACAAAGGACTGTATTTCATCTTGTGACAAAAAGTGTATATATATATATATATAAAATATAGGGGTATTATAAGTCAATTAAAAAGTTTTAAAATCTAAATTTTGGTGTAAGTATTTATAATTTTTTGCAAATTTTTAATATAAACAAATAACTTGCTACTTCCAATCGCAACTCATTTTTACTGAATACTTTAAAAAACTTTCGTTTAATGGCTAACGAGTACGTCCAGAAAGTAACACGTTTTTGCTAATGTTTAAAAATCATAAAAAAAATACATATATAATAGAATCAAAATAAATCAATTTTCTATAGATATTTATATAAATTCTTCTGCATACTAGAAAATAAAGTGAATTTTAATTTTGGAAAATAATTAAATATTAGTAAAAATAAATCTTCTTTTTACAGAAAACACCTCCATTGCCCATCGAGATTTACAACTCAATTAATTTTAGCGGACTCTTCGGAAATGAGGTCACGGCTTACTCGACGATAATGCCAGTATTACAGAAGATCTCTGCGAAAGTGGAGGGTCTGCCTAAAATAGATGTACCCAGGTATTTCTACAGTGACTTACAACTAAATTCAGCGACACTCGTATTAGAAGATTTTGGTGTCCATGGTTGGAGAGTTTCTAAAGATAAAGTGAATTTGTCATTGGAACACATAGAAGCATCAGGTATGTTAAAGATTTTGCAAAAACTATAAACATTTCTGATACTTATGTAGATATTACTTAAATTTATATTTTAGGGCACTGAAATTTATTTAAATATAATAATTTTGCCATTTTTCTATTTAGTTAAATACCTTGCCCTATTTCATGGCACTTGTTATGCATTTAAGGATACGGATCGTTCCGCGTATGATAATTTGGTCATAAACTTAAGGGAAACACGTTATGCCAATTCAGAGATTCATCCAGAATGGGATTTAACTATAAAAACAAGTATAAATCGATTAGTGAAAGCAACACAAAAATATCAAAATGAAGTTGACATCAAGTTTCTTGAAAATTTGACAAACCTGGTAAATGAGTACTTTCGATACGGTAAGCATATGGTACAGCCTGTAGAACCGTTGGCAATTCTCTGTCATGGTGATTATTTGAGAAATAATATTGCCTATAAGTATGGAAAAGAAAAGGACGGAGAAGGCAATGAAGTACCCGAAGCAGCAATGATGTTTGATTTACAAACTCTACGTGTGTCTTCACCAATGGTCGATCTTTCTGTCCTTCTGGCTGTTTCAGCTTATGCAGAAGTACGTCAAAAGAACTTCACGCGTATTTTAAATACGTATTGGACTACTTTAGTTTCAACTTATGAGACATATACAAAGACCACTGCTCCAGAATATTTAAGGTAAAACCATTGATTGCAAATATTATGAAATATTTTGTGAGAAATAAAATTTGAATTTACAGTTTCGATTCTTTGTTACGTGAATTGATACGATTTTTGCCCTATGGGCTTATGATCTCAGCCTCATTCCTGATGACCTTAGTTGATCCTCCACCAAACGTGTCATCAGATGACTTTCTCATACAAGAACGTACAACAGAGGAAATTGTTGATGACGCTATGACACGTGGTGGAGAAGTGGTGGATCGTGAGCTATCGCATCAAGTTAAAGAAATGTATGACTTGAGCAGACAATATAATGTGGATCTATTCGAAGGCTTTGAGTTGTAAGACAAAGTATTCTAAAATGGTATTAAAATGTTGTAAATATTGTAGAGTAAAACAAACTTTTATCGCACTTTTGATATTAAATATTATTGATAATAATATTATAATAAATTAATTAAATTAGAATTCCTCTAAACAAACTTACCTATATGCTAGGGTTTAAAGTTCACAACATGGGACGTCAACAAAATTTCTTCCTCATAGGACATAATTCTATTTGAAGAATATATCTATATCAATGTTATTTTATTTGCCACAACATCGTTTCATCCAACTAATGTTCGAATTTCATTCCATCTTCGATGAAGTGGTTTAGTTCTTTATTACATGACGTCAGAAGAGCACATTCTGTTAACGTTCTAATTCGATTGGCACAATTGTCGTCATTCTTCTTCAGTGTGTTCCGAATTCGCTACCATTTTTTTCTACGGACTTTAGTAGTATCATTAATCTGATTTATTTATTACATTCAGTGAAAGATTATTATTGTGAAACCAAGATATCCACATAATCTAGCCACGACATTTATTGATAAAAGTTTGAAGGCCGAAAGATGATTTACCTTTATTGATTCTACATTCGAGATCCAGCTCATTGTTTTCATCTGCAATGATACATCCAAGTTATCAGAATTTTGCAATGTTTTCAATTTTTTTTTTGATTCAATATTAATTGATTTCAGTGTCGTCCTATTTAGATGTAGGGACTTAGTTTGATTTTTAAGCCGCTTATTTGCTATACTTTAGCAAGACTTGTCATCAACTTCCCATCGAACAATCTATATAAGTGAATGTCATCCTCCTACAATCGAGGCATCGGAGTTTAAATCTTTTGTGTTGAAAATTATAGTTTAAGTGGTTTAGTAAGTAACAACAATAATTACTGAATATTTCGCATATAATGTGGTTTTGTATAATTATTAAGCTTTATCATTTTAGTAAAACAATATAGCAAACATTGCAAATACGAAAAGTCATAAATATTAATCTAAAACTCTAGTATTCTCCAGCTGTTGGCGATAAGAGGTTTTTAGCTTAAGTTTACTTTGACAAATGTTCAAGATTACAGAAAAGTCTCATCAGTTTTGTGATTAAGTAGGTTTTAATGTTGATTATAAGATAAGTAGATTAATATAATGTAAAAAAGTGTAAAATATTTTTTAAAAATATAAAGAAAGTTGAAACCAGCTGCATGGGAAAAATAACGTTGATGATAAGATAAGTTGGTAAGATGAGCTAAAAAATCATATAATTAAAGTAAAGAATCGATAAAAGGAAACTTATTTTAGTAATTATAATGAAGGTGAAATCTAGATCTAATATATATATATATGTATATATGGTCAATCAATTCATCTAGTTGAATTGTAATATTTCTACTAAATCTTGATTATATATATTGTGTTCAAAGTATCTGATTCATGTGAAAATGTTTTGCCTATAAGCCTATACTATACTTCTATAAGCCTATAAGCCTATACTCTGGTACTTCCATAGTCATTAAAGCGTTTATAAAATAAATAAAAACTGATTTTAATTTGTAGTTCACACACGCCACACTTTGAAATGCACTGTAAAGTTAAAATTAAAATATTCTAGTATTTTTCAAAATGCTTAATACATACGAATTATTAGCAAAGCTTTGGATACTAAAGGTATTCGTATTAAGCATAGCGTAAGTTTTTTGCCTTGCAGTCCTAATATCCTCCAGAAACTTATATAATTTTTGTTAAGAACCCAATATTAAAATTTTTTGCAGAGAAATATGTTAAGCCATTGCAGATACTGGCGCCATCTGTAAGGATATGCAGTATTATTATTATTTAACAAGCAATTAAGCATTAATATCATTCATATCTTGTTATATCCTTTTCTTTATTTGCTTTTACTTGTGAATTGTAAAAGCATATATTTATAAAAAGTGCATATATTTAATAAAATAAAAAATTCACAGATTTAATAACACCACAAAGAACTGTGCGAATGTGATAGGGATGATTGTTATTATTAAAACAGTTTAGAAGTGATTGGTACTGCTTTATCTGCAGGAATAACGTCTTTACACATGCATAACTCATCTTAATATTTATGCTCCGAATATCAATTAAAAACGAAGTCAATAATTGATTTTATTATAAATCTCAAATCTCAACCTTAGAGAAATTTAGCACTTCTATAACAAGACCATAACTTCTATTATATGTCACATTGGCCAGGCTAACCGTATTCGTATGTGCAGATAATAATTTTACATTAAATGTCAATTGAATTTACGTTAGAAAATATATGATATCCTATCTACTTCAAATTAATCATTTGAGACTAAAAATTATTTTTAATTCTTACTCAAACGAAATAGCAAAAGAATTTCATTTGTTTTTTATTCACTCTTCATTTTTGTGCACTGCATTACCGAAAACGATTGATATACAATAAGATTTTTGACTGACTTAACTTTTTGAGTGCTGCATTACCATATAATATCCATTTAATACCAATTTGCAGGTTTTTAATTGTATTAAACACAAGTCCTGAATAATAGTTATAATTCCTGTGTGTTTATTCCGTAATTATTTTATAAAAAATAAAATTATTTATTATAACAAATCGAAAAGGAAAGTAAAACAATAATTATATATTAAAATTTCTTTATTTATACCAATTTATACAGTTTTGTTTGCCAGTTACGATATATTTTCTTAAGTAAGAAAAAATATGTTTGCAGAAAATGTAAGCAGCATTTATTTTATTCTTAAAACTGTTCCCTTTCTGTTATTTGCAGAATTTGAACACAGTAATTACTATTACAGTTACAGCAAAAACATAGCAAAGCCTGAAGGAGATAAAAGCTTCTTTTTATTGCATTAATTACTCAAGCACTAATCCTGTAAACTTTCCTTATTTTACAAAGTAGAAAGAGAAGCTGCACTACGACTTAGCGTCATCTGACGTAGCAATTAATTAAAATACATTAACGTTTGGATTTTTTGGAAAGTTATTTCATTTTTCCTAACAGAGGGCTTAATTGTATTTTCTCACAGCGAAATTCACACTTAATTATTGCATACTTTAATGAGTGTTAAAGCAAGGCTCGCTTGGAAAAAAAAACTCGGCTTTCTCAGTAGTCTTTAATTGATGCTCTTTTAAATGTGAAAAGCAAGAAGCAGAATATTTTTGTATATTAATTGTGAAATTTATTGCTTTTCACAAAATAAAAGGATATTTTATTATATTCCGTCGAGAAGCAAATATGCTGTTGAATTATGAATATAATTATCCGATATATATGGATATACATTGACAGAATGCCAGTGTCAAAAATGGTTTGTTAAATTTCGAATAGACAATTTTGATAATGAAGATGCAGACGGACCTTATCATCTATAACATTTCCTATCGTCATCACTATCAATACGGACGATTAACGAAATAACTATAACAATGCTAAATGCAGCAGGTCATGGAATAAAAAAGGACAACTGGCAGAAAACACTTCAAATTCTTTGATAATAATTAAAAAATGTATTGTTATCAGTTTGGTAGAATTTCAATGCAATTGTTTCTTTGAGTTTCTAATAAATTTCAGTCAATTTAATTACGGCGATGTCTTTTATTTACAAATTTTAAAAATATTAGACAATATCGTTTCTTCTAACGAACAACAGCATGGACAACAAAAAGCTATAATTTCAATAGAAGAGGTATGGTGATTCAACAAGATTATGCGAGACCACTAACAAGTTTGAATAACTTGTCCAAAGCTTTTACTGCTTGGATGAGGTATAGGCACAACATTGTATTCATCTGCATTGCATTTTGGTTTATTTGCTTTGTCAATGTGAAAAAGGAGATTATGAAAATATTTATGACCAGATAGGAATTTGGTTTAATAATAATGTATTTCGCCAGTTTTCTTATCTGACCATTTCGATATGTCTGGGCATATTTTAAGGTAGGAATTGGATTGTTGTTAAAATTAAGTACATAAATTTGTAGGCAATTAATTCAGTAAGAAAAAACCAGTGACATCGTTTAGACTGAACTCCGTTTTTTTAAGTGGACATTCCATCAACGACAATGTTTCAATAATTAACATTTATTTGTTTACAATCAAGAATTGTGCAGTTTTAATAGCAACCAAAGCAATTAATTGTAGTCTTCTATTATATGTTATTAGTTTCCTTACAATACATTTCACTAAGTTTGCATACAAGACTGAAACATCCTTCTAGGGATGTCAACTATTTCCTTTATTAATACTAGTGCATTAGAAATCCATTATAAAGTTTAAACTTAATATGTGTGTAATATTTATCACTAAGACTTATACCGTTTATTATGAATTTCTAATTAAGCTCGTTTGAAGGATGAAATGTGATACAAGTATAGATAAAAATAGTTTTGAAACAGAAAAATAAATTAAATATTGTTATTATTAAATTAATGGCACAACATATGTTGTCAATTGCACTGAAACCATTCAATAAACTAAAATTGCTTGATCCTAGCGCACCTTGAACGCTTAATCCTATGCCATACTTACACACAGTCTCTTTTTCATGTTCATGTAGTACGAAAAGTAGTCCCGCATGGGATTATAGGAATGTGAACGACACTGCATCGCTCAACAAAGAAAGTAAACAATAGACAACAGAAAAAGGTTGTGCATGCAGGTTGGAGTACACGGTGTACATGTGAAGAATGAAAATTTTTGGATTGGTAAACTGTTGGCTTGAAATGGTGACCTCGTTTTGACTGCGTTCGCATGTAGGTGCTCTGAAATCCATATGAGCACCTATGCGCTTGAAATCAAATGCGTAAGCAAACGTATTTATGTTGCACATGAGTACGCCAAGCTCCGCAGTTTTATGCGACATGCATTTTTATGTCTGCTAATATATATCAGATTTCATGGATGTTAGAAATGTGTTCATTTGTCACTCAACGGGATCCTATGTTTACAGCTGTCCTTCGGCAGTGTTGGTGAAAATGCGATGATAATAAGCCAATTAAATAGTATGCCACCAAAAAGTATCAATTAAGTCATTGCGAATGTAATATGGGTAGCGTTGATATTCAACGTAGTTTTTAATTATACGAACGTTATAACCCCGTCAAAAACATAAAGGATCTCAAAGAACTTCAGTATTTTTGTTTTTTATTTTCAATTATTGATTTTTCGATTAGAAATTTCTCATTGAACCCATATGTAAGAGGTCAAAATATAGTAACATACCATCAAAATGTATTATGGCATTTCCACGTATAATTTCGTTTGGTTTTGCAGCGATTGTGGAATTAATGAGAAACTGTTTGCAACCATAAATTACACAAATTGGTTTTGTATGATTTGCGAAAGAAAGTTACGGTTTAGATAAATGCTAGTTTTAATCAATGTTAACTTCATTTTATCGAGTAGAGCGAAGATGACTAGGGAGTTCAATTGTTTGATTGAAAAGGTTTTTAATTTCATTTGATACGACATTACATTTATGCGTGAAAAATAATTAGTTTGGGTGGAATTATAATAAAAAATGTTTTTATTCTATTAATAACAAAGTAATTCAAAACTTTATCAATTTAAATAATACATTCATTTATTTATTTTACTCATTGTAAATAAACGAGACAATATTCGTTCTTAAATAAACAAATCGTATTTGCTGTATATCAGACTGCGTCCAACGGTGCGTATGAGTAATGAAAATATTTATTTTAAAATGTAATAAAATTATAAAATTAATTGTTATCCATCCCCGGAATTGCTGGAATCAAATTTCCACAAAATGATGGAAAACTGCTACATTCATTCTTAGAAGGTGGCTTTAGTGGAAAGCATCTTACACTATGGCATATAGTGAAAAGCATTTTTCACTAATTTATATAAAAAATAAATGCTAATTACATAAATAAATAAAACTTTCTTAAAAGGTTTAAAGAGATGTTTACTTATTTTACCTATAAACTATAATTAATTGCTAGTTATCTGTGGCCTGCCAATCCATTCTGCTTTGCTGTTGTTGCTGCTCACCTGGCATTTTAATCCATTAGATGAGATAAAGTATCTAGATATTTGCACTTGTATTTTTGCTGTTCTCTTACTGCCAAATAAATAAAATATACATTATTTGTTCTTTTGAAAATCTTTTTTAAATATTTTGTAAACTAATATTTGAAGTTGAAATATTTGCTGGAATTTAACTGTTGCTTTCCTTGTTTCCTTTCACAAGCAAACAAAATGTAGAAGTGTAAATATTTGTTATTTTGAATTTCATACAAGAAGAAGAAAAATATTTATAGAATCTTTTTTATCCTGAGTCTAATGTAAATAATATTTTATAAATAAAAAGCAAATAAAATGTATCATTTTCATTGCATGCGACACACAGAGGAAATCACTGTCAGTCATGATTTAATATTTTGTCCTAAAATCAATGAATTCGATTTGGCTGTTTACACTTGTCAAAAGATTATCTATTACTTATTACTTAATTGGGAATTAACACTAAAATTAATATTGAATTTAAGTCAAAATAACGTATTAAACTATTTGGTCTTTCGATTTAGTTAAAAGATTATAAAAAGTATATTTGCTCTTTTTAATTTTTTTTTTGATTTTATTTGTAAATTATTTAATGAGCTTTATGATTCAAGTATTAACAGTATATATATTTTTTATGCAAATAACTTTAAAAAGTTAAAATAAATTATTTTAAAGTTTAAAAATAGTGACAATAAACCTTATAGCCAAGATATTTAGTGTGTTACCTTTACTCCATTTAAGAATGGATGAATTTAAAAAAAACTGAATACATAAAATCACTCGAATTTGATATTATTGCACAAATAAAGTTCATTTTTATTTAATAGGAATTACTATGATTTTAAAGCCAATAGATGCACGAATGATACTTTAATAGTAGTCTGGAAAGCACATGCTTCCTCAAACTTTTCCCAAGGACCAACTAAACAAAAAGTTTCAGTAGTTGTGTTTTAAGGGTTACAAACCCAGCCATGTGTTCCATTTACTCCTACTTTAATTGTTCAATTTTGTTCAATCCGTACAGTTTGGTTAACCGGCAAATTGCTACATTTAGCACCTTTGCTGAAACCTTCCAACTCCACATGCATTACGTGCCCAGTGCAAAAATTGCTACCAAAAACCTGCAAATAGATTGCTCGTATCCTTACTGGAATGGAGTTTTTAGTTGATTTATTGTGATGGTGAAGAACTGTAATTTAATATTTTATTTTAGTTATGGTTTTTTTAAACTTTAAATAAATACAGAAAGCAATAATTGTTTTTTGTAGCTGTGCACTTTTATATTCTTTTTGTGCATATCACAAAAACTTTGTATATATAATAAAAAAAAACAATAAGAACTAAGGATAACAGTTGGTTATACTATTCCTTTGAAATATTTTGCTTCAAAATGAAATTGCTAATAGCTGGAAGTTGATGAAAAGCTGCAAAATAGTTTTTAAAGATTGTGGTAAAGTTTTGTATTTAAAACCAATAAGATCCCGGTTCAACAGCAAGTTCATAATGATCGGAATCTATTTGCAAATATTGGAAATCATTTTAATCGATAAAAAAGACGAATAGGTAATTATTATTAGTATAAGGGATAAAACACTGTGATCTAAAAAATCTATTATGCCACTTAGTCGGATTAGAGTGTTTCTCCAATTCCGTTTTATTTAATAAAATATAGTACAGAGTCTATTTTACAGAGCCTATCCTTAAATCCCCATAATGCATGAAATATCCTAAGTGTACCTTCTCGTTGTGCATCAGTGTCGGGCATCCCCGTAGCAGGTAATATGCAGTTTCTCTCTTTTATCTCCAGTGTCTGAAGTCTGAATTGGATTGGATTACAATACATCATCCATCCATCCACCTTTGTAATGGTGCGAGTGATTATTCAATCGACAGTGACATCAAATGAGTATATATTTGTAGCTTCTGCTGATAAAACATAGCAGCTCCTATATATTACAATAAATAAATCACTTTTAATTAATATAAAATTTGCTTTATTGGACTTAATTGTATAAAAAATAAGAGCAGTCACAACTTTTTATTTTAAAATACAAACAAAATGTGCTGTGCTCCTTAAAAAGGATCTTAATTGATTATAAAATGCTGTCATGTGGAGTTTTTATATATTTTGTACTTCACTAAATATTTATTTTAATATTCACATATTGTATATTCCTTCAATATGTAATAACAAAGAGATTGCCACCAAATTGCGATACGAAAACAAAATTTTGTTGGGTTTCATACTCAATGCAATGGTAGTCCTGACTCTGTATTCGATCCTTTGGCTGCGAGTATTTATAGTGATTTTTCCATTGCAATTTGTGCAATTTGTACTGCTATTGCTGCAGCTCCTATTGTTATTCATCGCTGCAAATATTAATACACAGCAAATCTGTTATTAAAATATTTTGCATCAATGAATCTTTTGTGACTTTCTACTGATTCATTATTATTTTGTAGTTCATTTTAATCACTTCGGATTTATTAAAATTAATTCTTTTCATAATTTGTTACTTCAAATAAAATATATTGCACTTTTTTTGAACCTACGTTTAATATGTAAATACGAAGTTAAGTCTCTTGTATAAAAACTCTTCAAAAATCATATATTTTATGTTATCATTTTTTCTATTATTGTACTATTTTGTCTCATACTACTTAAGTATAAACTCCATTGTCGTTTAAGTATATATCACTTATTTCAGTGGAGTTGTAAGTTTCATATAAATAATATCTAGAATTTGTTGAGTGACTCTTACTTTTTAAATCAATTTGAAGGAAAGACCACTAAAAGCAATAAACATATTATATGTCAAAGTGTTAATATATTGAAAGTTTTTTCTAAAATACTTCCGGGATGTCACTTCTAATCGGATAATCACTAAAAAAGTTGATAAAATTTAATAACTAGCCCAACACTTCCGATCTCCTAATTGTTGAAAGATACCAGAGATATTAATCATCAACCACGTGATAATTTGGGGTCATTTAAAAAAGAACAGACTAGACAAAGACGCTTGATGTTTGGATATTAAAGCAAATAAATTTAATTGGTAATATTATCAACATTCAATTACCAATAGTAATTGAACCAACAGCAATTGATGAAAAATTAATTAAGTAAAATAATAAAATAATAATAGAATAATAAACAAACAAAATTATTATTAAGAAATATTTGATCATTAAAACAATAAATTTTTTAAAATTACATAGTATATAAACATTAAAGACCAATGACCATCAACAAACGACTTCAAAGCAAGGCTATGTTTAGTGTTTGGTGGGATTGAAAATAAATTATCTATTATGAATTATTCCATCTTGGTACAACTATCTTGGTGTTTCATCCTCTACAGTTCACAACGCTACGGTTTGAACGAAACAATTAAGGAAAAGCGACCAGAGTTTGCTAACGGAGTAGTGACAATATCCAGATACATCTTTTATGACTTTTATGAACAAATTCACAAAGTTTTTATACATCTATCGAATGGATGGATCTTATACCATCAGATTATTATTTTTAAAGATGAAAGTCACTTGGTCAAGTTTTTGCCGGTTAAGCGGTAGAACCTCTTCACCGCTGACATTATCCACTTACTCAAAATAAGGCAAAAAGGCACAAATAATAGTGGTCATTTAAAAATTTTTAACAGTAATTATCAATAAAACAAATTATTTCTCAAAAATATTTCAAATAATTACACATGTGAACTTTTTTTATCACCACAAATAATATATATAAATATATTTTATTTATGCGCTTATGACAAAAACGGGTGTAGTTGTCGTTTGAATTGATCATATAAGTTCTCACTTTCATTTATTCTACAATAAATTCAATTGGTCTTATTATTAATACAGCATAATGATGCTTAAATCTTTAGATTATACAGCGATAGATATGTACTTAGATAAAGATAGATACAGATACTTCAGAGAGATGACAGATTGTATTCGATTTATTTATTTGCCCTCATAGTTTGCCCAATGCTTTTGTTTCATTGCAATTATATATTTCTAATATTTATTTGATAAAATTCTAATAAATTTCATTATTATTCACTAAATTACCATTACCACTACCATTCATTACCATTAGGTGCAAAATAAATACTTTTCTAACTAGAATATTTATGTATCTTTACACATCTCTCCATTTTTCATTGCAGCAATTTTATTTTTTATATTCGACATATCAAGAATAATGCCACCAAATTTTTTGTTAAAATACTACAATAGCTTGACTTTTATTGAATATTAAAATCGATTGAATAATGAATAATAACGAGGACTATTGCTATCAATAGTACCTGTAGGTCAATTCATAATGCGAATAATAAAATGATAATGATGGAAATTCGATTCCTACGAAAATAGTATTATATATCTGGGTATTAGTTGAGTTGTCACTAATAATACACTGCATACATGTAAATATATTGTCCGACTGAGATGAGCATAGAACTCTAACCAATTTCTGCATTTATAAAATATATTAAGGTACTAATTAAAAATAGCATGCAGTATTCCATCTGAGTATATGTACATTTTATGCAATTAAGACCATCAATATATTATCAAGAGGAAGTAAGAATCATTTAAAATCAATGTAGCTATTATTTAGTGGTGCTGGATAGATATTCGCAATATTGGATTACATAAATCAAAAATGTATTACTGACATATACCCATGCCAATGCAAAAACCATTCCTTAAAAATTCTTTAGAAATGTCATAAACAAATAACACCGAAAACAGAAAGCACAATTACTAGTAACTTTTTTACACCCACGTATTTAAATTTCGAGTTGGTTCAGAAGTACTTTGCGATGCTGCACTCCAAAACTTCAAATAAGGAAGGAGGAATTTAGTATGCAAATTGCAGTGCTTAAAATTCCGCAAATTGCTTAAAACCTTTTGTTGATTGTTGTTACAAAATACAATTAAACTGATTGAAATTTCAATAGTAAAGCAAGTGAATAACGCAACTAAATTGCCAGTGAATATAACATAATTAAATGCTTTATTTGGATAATACGAACAATGCTTACTTTGCACTAATGCATGTATGAAGCAGTAACCCCCAACCAAAAAAAAATTACTCATACGCCATGAGTAAAAAAAGCAGTTGCGTTTTAAAGTGTTGAAAAAGACTTATTTTAAGCTGCTACGATTAATCTGTTAATGGAACATACAATATTATATATACATATATTTTAATATTAACTGTTTAATAAAAATAAATAAATATTTTATGGTGTGTGTATATGCGCTCGTGAATATGATTTAAACTTACGGATTCCAATAAATAAATTGTCACTGCTCTTAATAAAAACCTTCATATATTATTATTAATATTGAGATAAGTGACAAAAAGTAAATTAAATTTAATTTTATTATTAATGGTTTTGCATTTATAAAGACACTACTTAACTTTTTATAATATCACAGCATATTAATATTAATATGATAATGAATACAATTGTAATCATAATTATTATATTGAATTTAATTATGGTATTCAATTATGGTATTCAGCATTATCATAGCGATAATGGCCATTAAGTTATATTAAGTGTTTGTGCAACACAGTCGGATTAATTAATAATGTATCAAGGCTTTCATATGACTGAATTCCACATGATTGACTTTACAGTTTGTGTATAATTTCTGCTTCTAGATAAATATTTTATTGATTCATTGTAAATTTCTGCAAATTTAATAAAACTTTATTTGCTTTATGGTTGACTTAAGTTTGACAATATTTGATTTTCATTTTATAATAATCTTCGCCATTGGCACTGTCTGCGACTTACTTTACTACATAATTAAATGCACACATAACTATAATGAGAGCATATTTTTTTATTGAATGTTCTATATATGTATTTTGTAGTCAATAATTTAATTTAATAAAAAAACTGTCAATGCTTTTATTTATACAATACATTATAAACAACTTTAGGTGAAAAGTTTAAAAAGGACTGCGTTATTACTTCAGTTATATAGTCGGAAATTGCAGAGTTCTGGTATCGATTTCGGATGAAAAATTAACATTAAATCACATACTGAAAGAATGTGTTACTATAAAATTTTGACATTGTAAAAATTTTTCTTATATAGAGCTTCATGTCATTTGCCGTGGAAAATAAATGCCAACACTAGATTTTACTCTTCTATGTCCGTCTGAATAATTTGAGTACAACAAAATGAAACCTCTTGTAAAGGACTACATTATAAAGTGAACTTATACATATTTTCACATTTTTATAGAATATGACATCATCACTTTATAGAAACATACAATTTTAAATTTAAAAAAAAAATTCAGTATATATATATAAAGTGCTGCTCAATTACAAAGTTTAAACAGAAAACTCTAACAATAAAAAAAATAAGAAATATGAATAAATAACAGTCAGAGTGCCAACTAACCACATCAAAAAAAAATTTCAACATAGAAAATAACTGATTTTTCTTTTTAAACAGCTTCAAATATATATTTAATACTACCTCTTTTTTATATTTACTTAAGAGAAATTAGCATATTAACTGATATATATTATTACAATAAAAACTAAGCAATATTCTATAAGATATACAAAAATTATTAAAAAAAATGTTACTGTTTTATACTCTATTATACTCTTTATACTTTGTTCTATTACTCCATTTCTTCAATTTGCCAATAACAGATGGAAAGCACTTAAGTCATGTGCAACTTTCAGGTTAATATGGCCCAACTATAATAAAAGAATATGTCCTCGGAACTCAGTAAAAGAGATAGTGTGAACACTGCAAGGCTCACTGCAGTTCTTGCTGGTCATTGGTGTGCAGGAACTCACGCAGATAAACTGCGCATTTTCCATAATCCTCATTGCAGAAGTTTTGGAAACCCGCAAGAGAAAGAAACCATAACACATTTTCTCTTTGAATGCCCAACTTTGGTGTCCAGAAGTTAAAGGTTCTTCGGGAGATACTTTTCTGATAGTTCATCAGAGTGTTCATCGGTGAAAATGAAAGACCTATTAAATTAACTTAATTCGGTGGGATGGTTATGTTATTGAAGATTTTTAAGTTTCTAACAAAAGCCGATTGAACATCAAAAATATTTTATTTTTATTATCAATGAAGTTCGATTTTACTCAAGATCCAGTTAAGCTTGCACCTTTGAAAAATTATTGTTTTGCGCTTTTTTAGAGACAATAGAATTTTTCCTACGATTTTTGTGGTATTTTTTATATTAAGAGATACGTATTTCGTTTCTTTAGCAAACATGTTATGAATAAATAAATAAATATGATTACCTCAAATATGTGAACACATATTTGAAAATATTTTTCTAATATTTCTTAAATTAATCCAGTGGGAAAACAACGCTTTTATTTCATGCAAGTATTTGAAGCATTCCTTTTTGCGATAGAGAAGGATGAAGAATTCGGTGAAGAATATGAGAATATTTTCAATCTATTTATTCGTAGTAATTTGCTGAAGATATGAAGCTCATACCGCTCAATAAGAAACATATTTTATTAACCCATTAAAGTTTCAATTTTTCGGTTTGAGATCAGCAACCAAGAGAAAAATACTTCATTTTAATCGAAGTGTCATTAATGAACGTTTGCTTTCACTGAGACAGCATTTAAGTTTATATCTTCTCCAGGCTATGTTTCATCAAAAATGATTGTTCACTGCTTATTTTGTGGTAGTCGCCTTTTTTGATGCATACAACTTTGACTATGAATCCTTTCAAAAACCTATGTAAACAATAAAAGCGCATTAAATGGATTTCAATACTCGGAATAGAGTAATACAGAATTGAAAAGGATTTGCATTCAAAAAAGAATTTATATGGAACTTACTTTGGTCCTTCCTTTAACATCAACTTTTGTGGAGTTAATTCACAAGCAAAACATACATTAGTTACGGCACTACTGTTTTACTTAAAGCCATTTTTCACAGATAGGTTAAGTTAAATTATGCGTCAAGACTGGAAAGGAAAATTTTCTAATCATAAAAATCGTCAACGCATCTGTAAAAATTGCACTTATTGATATGGCATATATTACTTATAAAATATTAGATATGCCATGAAACCAGCAAGGATTCTTTCTAAAACAACATTTTTTTTTATTTTTCATATTTTTATTTTTATTTTAATTTTACTGACATTTATTAAATTTGAGTATTTAAAATTACTCATAAAATTTACAATATAGGTATATGTATGTATCAGAATTTATGTAAGTACACAGAAAATATTTCATTAAAAGTTTTCATTTGCATTGAGATATGCATAAAATATTTTATATATAATTCTTATATAATCTTATAATCTTAGATATTTTTCATATAATACTACATCTTTGTACAAGTTTTAATTTAATTGCATATATATATATATATATATATATATATATATTTATGTATGAGTATATATATATATATTGTTTTTGTATATAATCATTAAAACCTTACAGTTTGTGATATTTAACTTAATTAATATGATTTTATTAATTTGTTTAAAACTTAATTAAACAATTACTCTGATTATTATTTTTTGTTATCATTATCAGCTTAAGTATAAAATAAATTATATTTTTCTAAAATATGTTCATAAATTTCATAATGATTTCTATTATTTATATTGATTTTCAAATTCTTTTCATACACAAAAATTTACTAATTACATCTAATCCTTAATCCTATTAACACAATTTCAAGAAAATCATAATGCAGCAATAATTTTTATTTATTTAATATTTAAATATTTAATTGAGTTGTAATCATTAGACTATAAAAATATGCTTTAAATTAAATATTTTTAAATATTAAATATTTTTAAATATTAAATTGTTTTAAATAAATTCTTGTTACTATAAGAAGTTAGTATCTTTCGAAGATGGAAGCATAAAATATATTGTTTTATCGCTGTTTATATTTTATATAAATTTTTATAATTTATTTTCTATTTTATTATTTAAAATTGAATTATTTTCTCGCATTATTATAGAATAATCAACACATAAAATATTTTTAATCGTCATTCAAGCTTCCATAATAGTAAATTGACCTTATATATATGCTCATTTAATTTTAAATCTAAAATTAAAAATTCTTTTTATATACTATATTATAGTTTATTTTTTAGGATGTGTTATTTTTGTATAAGATAGAAACTTAAGTTGATTGAATGCAATATTATTTATTATTAATTTATTTTATTCATTACTTATGTTTCTGCTGTGCCATCAATACGTTTCCTAATAAAAAAATAAGTGAAATAATAACCTAATAAGATTTCGATATTAGGTTGCATCCTTGACCTAAATAACAATGTCTTAAATTTTATGTTAATACATTATAAATACAAATAATGGTTTTTAAACTGATGTCTTTAATCAATTATGTATGTCCTTAGAGATAATATTAATTGTAACATAATCACATCGTCCTCACCAAATTAAAGTGAATACTTCGGTTCATGGAAGATAATAATAATGAAATAATAATATTTAACTTACTATACACTCACATATACATACCCATATATGTTAGGACAGATATTAACAAGTGTATTATAGATAATTGCATTAATTTAATATATATTATACTGAGCTGGTCTTCTTTAATAAAATTTCAATTAAATTTGAGTAGATAAAGTACTAAACTGGAAAACTGTACAGTTTTTACAAAAAAAATCAATTTAATATTCTAAGTTTTGCTTATAATAGGAATTTGAATAAGAAATAATTGAAAACATATACATAAGACATCAATTCAATTGGTAATGGAATTCCATCACCAAATTTCAATAATCAAACTATATGCAAAACTTTATGTGACTTCTACAGAATGGCATCAGTAGCCAACTTAATTTGGCAAATGTGTTAATTCATGTTTCGATGTTGTGTATTGGTCAACATGATTATGTGATTTGTTGCCACTAAGCTTTTATGTAGGCTTGCACAAAACATTGTTTATAAGGACAATGCTCAAACTCTCAATGCTTTGAGAAAGTGAATGCAACATGTTGTAGTAGAGATACTGCAATCAATGTGCCCACAATCATCGAATAGTCAACTCAAACAGAAACAGTACTGTAAGATATCCAACGCAAGATTAACGAATCAAGTATTTCACATCTAAGGACAAAGAGTGTTCCTAACAAAATACTGAAATAAGAATTTAATTGTATCTCAAAGGCAAGTGCATTTTATATACTTTGTTTCGGAAATACAAAATGAATAACTCTGTATTGTTTACAAGGTGAAATGGGAATGGAAATTCTACAGGGAAATGGAAATATGAATAATATTATAAAATAATATCAACAGTACTTTAACTCCATTAACATTTCGTTATTCTTAAATGTAGAAAACAATTATTACAAAATATTTTATAGTCGTTTTACTATAATCAAAAATTTGGCACAGCTCTGGTACGTCCATTTAACAACAGTTCATTTGAGTAACTTTGCTTCTTTGCTATCATATGTCAAGATAGCGGGCTTTGAAGTTGGAAATTGTAGCATGAAAGTGTTTGACACTAGATGGCATATAAATTTTTTTTAAGAATGAGCAATATCGGCATAAAACGTAATGGTAAAAATTGTACAAAATGCATGTGTTTACCGTTGTTGTTTGCAAAATAATAATATGATAGAAGACTCATAATTTAAGTCTAATGTATACATATATTTGAGTACAGTAGTTTATTATGTTTCTCACTTCTTAAATACAATATACATTATTTTATTTATTACTTTATATTTTTCTTAATTTTTTAAACTAATAATTACCCTGTTGATACTCTTTTACTGTTCATTTAAACATCTCAATAAACTGTGTTCTCAAATAAGTCTGGCAACACAAGTGGTGGGCAATTATGTGGGCTACAAGTTACACTAGGTGTATCATCACCGATTGAACTTTCTGTGCAAATACATTGCAGGCAATTTCCAACATCCTGTGGCAAAATATCACCAATCTGATAAAATATACCTTTAAAAACAAATGAAAAAATCTTCTCAATAATATTAGTGAATAAATGATTTTTAAAAAGTAAGATTAAAAATGTAGTAAATTATTAACACTATTATTGTTCAATATAATATTATATATATTTAAAAGCAATTGTATTCATTGGTAATATTATTATGTTTATAATTTTTATATTTGGATTTTATTTCTTCTATATTAAAGGAAATTCTGTAAGTTCTATAAGCATACTAGATATTATCTTTATTGAGCAAGTTTTCAACTAGCCTTGAATTGAAGCCATACTTTTCTTATCATCTATTTACAGTCAACGTGTTACTCGATGCTTTTAACATAATTACTATTATTAGGTCTTTATTACATTAAAGTATCAAGTATAATAGTTCTTTTTGTCATCAAAATTTGTTGCAATGAATCAAAAAATACTTACCCATCACGTTGCACTGTTTATCTGGACTTAATCCATTTGTTGCTGCTGTTTTATTCACCACATTCAGTGCATCTGCAATTAATTTATTTGAAGTATCAATAACGGGTGCCTCATTTGTTGTTGACATTAAATTAATTGGAGAACTATTGTTGTGGCTCGTTGGCATTGCTCTTATTGCATTCGAAACTGGCGACGTTGTTTCTGCAACAGAAGGACGTAAAATTAAATCCGCTTCCACTATTATTATTTCCTTCTGCATATCTTCATAATTTTGCGTTTCCTGTGTCTGTTGTTCAACACGTCGTGACTCATCGGCTTCTGTTAGTAAAATGTCAATATTTATCACGCTGTCATTGAATTCGCTTCCATAGTCATTGTAAGCAGTACCTAGAAAGCCATTTTCCGACTCTGTATATATGTTTTTATTTGATTCCTTGTCTCTGTCACTTTTCTTCGCTACTCTAGTCGGTATGGTACCAACAATAATTGTAGTTGATGGCGCTTCTTGCACTTTGTTGGTATTATTAAGAACTTTCAATTCTTTTAAATCAAAAACCGTTTTCTCAATGCCGTTGCCATTATGGAAATCATCGTACTTGTTGTTTATGAAATGTGTCTCATTGGATGACAGCCAACGATGAAAAGCATCATCCTCAACTTCATCGTTTCTTTTGTTAATAAAATTATTATTTTTGTTTTTACTGCTCAAATAATCATACTGTTTATTTTCATTCTTATTGTCAATATACAATTCTGCATTCTTGAGAGTCTGCTGAAAATTTTATATAAAATTTTTTAAATCAATAGATTGAATATGATTTAAGATTTAAAAAATATTTGAAACTGAAAATGTGTCTGATAATGTCAGTCTTAGAATCCTGGTAGAAAAAACAAGAGTACTTACTTGTATATTATCAATAGTAAAACAGATTGGAAACGACAATAGACAGAAACTCGGAATCAAATCTATTCTTTCATTTTGTTGTGGTGAAGGAGTTAGTAATCTTGTGTTCAAATTTTAATTGAGACAATAACTTTTACACAAAAAAGCTTGAGATTGACTCTAGTTGGATTCCAGCATCTAGTTCACGATGATTTAACAACAGATTTTAATCGGCTCGGCTATTTTGCATAATTTTTTTGCCTACGCTATTTGCCGATATATATTTTTTTTCAAGAAGGTAACGCGTCATCTGGCATACCGCCATGTACAAGTTTCCAAATTTTAATGCCGGTATCTTAAAAACTAAATTATTTTTACATATGATAAAAATGACCTATAATACTTGTATTTCCTGATTACAAAATAAAACTTTTGCTTTAATAAACACCAAATGCATGACGTATATTGATGAGACAGGGACTTTAAGAGAAAGTGTAGGACTTTTACATGTTCGAAATAAATTTTTAACAAATAAAATATATATGATAAAAATTTCAAAGTATTACTATTTTCTTCCTATTTGATCTCT
>NC_051847.1:19937128-19939826 GCF_002237135.1 Teleopsis dalmanni | reverse complement strand
ATTTATATATTGATTTACTTTTACTCTCTATTGACTGCGAAGATTCTTCGAAACCCCCCTCTACGCAATAATTGACCGCAGATCTGCATACCTCCCCAAGAAGCCTGTAACCATTCTTAGATTTGATAACGCGGTGTTGGTAAGTTGGTAAGTCTGTCAGTTTTCATAAATAATTTCAGGGTTCTATCCTTTATGTATTTTTGACTGCATTAATCTTTAGGTCCTCGTCCTAATGTATCATAGTACCTTGAAAAGTCTTCTCAGAACCTGGCTTTATGCAATTTCTAGCTGGCGAATAGTAGTGTTTGAGGCCTTGCTAAACACTACACATCCATATGGAAGTGACGGTCGAATTGTTTGTTCTTACCATTGTAATTTTCATTTTTGAAAAGCGGTTGGAGAAGATGAAGAATTTTGTCACAGCTAATTTTTTTCAGTTGAACATATTTAAGCTATGTGAATCGTTTGTCCAACGTGATGCCAAGATATTTAATGCTGTCCTCCCAGTTTATTATCATATCTCCTACTCTAACTCTCGACGGTTTGATATCTTTTATAATTTAATTAATTATAACTAATTAATTAATATTATTGGACAGAATTATATGTATTCCATAAAGAATTAAAATTACCTCGCATATGTAGGTATATCAAAAATTCAGCCAATTTCCGCTTAACTCTGCATAAAAGTATCTTTGTGCATAAAATTACTGAAAAGGACGAAGAGCAATAAGCGAAATAGCCAAAGAATTGTGTTCCAAAGTTGTATGCTTAAAATTGTAGCTTTTCAACACTTATTAGCAACTTTTCAAAACTTTTTTCCAAAAATGCCATAACAAAATATTTAGAATTATGCGGAATCCGTTTGTAACGCCATCTTGCAATGTAGTTATGAGATAACAACATTTTGTGGTTCATGGTAGGATTTCTGACAAAAGTGAAAATTCTTTTGGTTAAGCGAGAATGAAAAAAATTGCATGAATGGGGAAAATTTTTTGATACCACAAACACCGAATCCAAACCAAACCAAGAAGAATGTGTGTAAAAATCTGTTTAACTTAATTGGTTTTCCGTTTTATACGGTTTTACCCAAAATACACGCAGTACTTAAATTATTCAAATTACAAAAAAGTTGAATAAAAAAACAAGAAGTGAATGAATACAACCGATGAAATACTCACTCCTTAATTATTTAAACTTTAGGTTCATTACAGAGACTATTATGTGCTTGTGTGCTTTTCTACCTGTATTTATTTATTTGACATATTTATTCATACATATGTACGCATATATATTTATATATATATGTATATATGTATGTATATTCATTATTAAAATGAATTTCTTGTGCTACAAATATTGCAACTTAACACGTGTATACTTCTTAGCAAGTCTTTTGCATAGCAAATACAAAACTGAATGAGTTATTGACTAGATTCATCATTCTTTTGTTGTCTTTGTATTTCCTCCCAGTTGCCTGATAATAGAACAAAGTTTAAAATTTTGCAAAATTTATGTTTTGCGATATGTCGAAATTGACAGATAAAGTATATTTGTACACATGTTAATATATTGACTTTGCATAATTCATTTAAATTTTAACAATAATACTGATTAAATGGTAGAATCTTTCGTGTGGAAGCCTTTTTCAAAAACAACATTGGACTGGAAAAGAGATAAATATCTGTATCTGTATACATTCACTACTTCTTTTTATATATAAATATGTATATTAATATTAGTATATTCTAGTTTTTATTCATTATTATTTGCATCTTTAGTTTTAAATTTTAAAGTGATGAAATATAGTTTAATGGTTTCTCAACTTAACTAATAGGGATTTCTATGTGGTAACTGTTTAAATATTACATAAATTAAACTCCATTTTTATTATTCCATCAATCAAGAACTTATACATATAAAAAATTAAAGCTAAAAACAAAAGCTTTTTAACAATCAATAGCTTATTGGATGTAAATAAAGTCAACAAACATTATTGGCTAAGAATAAAAAGCAAATATTCAATATTAAAACCAATATAAGGGTTTATAATGTCTGAATAAAATTTAAATTTATATAAATTAAATAAATTTATTAAATTTTTAATAATTTGCTAAGAAAGCAAGAAATCAAAGAACTGCATCGATACTTTCCGCATCATGATAATTCGTCAGTTATTACTGGTGGAATAGTTAACGCTTTCAGGAGTTAAAGAGATTTGTCCAGCGCCATCTTTACTAAATCTAACACCATGTGATTTCTAGTTTCTTCCAAGTTTAAAAAAAAAATTATAGAGAAGACCATTAGTGCAGTTAATCTCGAAGCTGTAAACATAACACATCCAATTTTGAGAACTGTTCTAGAAAGCTGATCTACAGGAATCTAAAATAAATAAAAACTAATGAAAATATGTTGAAAAAATAAAAAATGATAAAGGTTTTGAAACGTCAAAATGATGAAAATGAAGAAAGATGTGAAACTAAAATTTACTAAAATTTTTTAAGTATTTTTATAATCTACTGAGCGAACTTTAGTATGCATTTTGTACGGAATGTATTTTGTATGAATTATCGTTGTTGCTTCCAATTCGAATAATTTCTTCGTACTTAGGTTTTGCATTTGTATTGTTGATACTTGTTGTCTTCGGTTTTTTAACTTAGTCAATTCTCAACTCAACTTAAATATTTAATTTATAACT
>NC_051847.1:19926359-19937028 GCF_002237135.1 Teleopsis dalmanni | reverse complement strand
ATAACACTTGTTATTCCTTTCGTTTTGTAATGGGGATGCAGTCTGTCGTCGGTGTTTTTGTTTGCACGTTTTAATGTTTGTCATTCCTGTTTGAATTTTAAATAATTTAAGCATATTTATTTGAAAATTTTTGGCGCGTAAAGCAAATCCTCCTTCATTTTATGCACGTTCTTCCTTTTCATAATGCCAAACTTCCTCAAATGTTTTCTTATTAAAACATTTTTTTTTGTTGGCAGAAATTCAATTTGCTCTCGGAAGTTCAAGTGACAGTCACAAAATCATATAAACAGTTTATAACATCAACAAATCATGCAAGGATAATTGCAAAGATCCTATGAAAAAAGTTAGTTGAATCAGGAAATTATAGTATTGGATTAATGTTTAGGAATATATACTTAATATCACAACTAAGATTGGATTTTGGTTTACACATTACTTTATACTTTTACTTTTTATATAGATATATGCAAATTCTATTCTCCAAAAAGAATATTTAATTGACGCACTGAAAATGTGTTTATATAAAGAACATTTTAAGTTTATTTTCCTTCTTATTGATGTTTAGGTTTATACGGTTTCGTTTCGTCTAGAACTAAAAACTGAACTCGTAGTAAGCTTACTGTCCCCAAAATAAAGCATTAGTTGGGGTAGGAGACTGCGACCCAACACAAAAATCTCACTCGCGCTGGGTATGTGGTCAACTGTCTTATTAGCAGGGTGCCACGTCATTGAGGTCAGCACTCGTTACAATCTTACTAAATGCTTAAAATATTATATTTATTTGTATCTTACACAAATATTATACGTATACAAATTATATATTATACATAAGTTCTATATTATTGCTTTTATTTGTATCTATACAAATAGTCAAGCAGCGATCAAGCCTCTTGGTAGCTTTCTGAATCCACCTTTTACTTTTGGTGGACTACAGACATGCTTCTGTAGCTAGCAAGCAAAAATAGAGTAGTGCTTGTCTGACTGCAACAAGTCCGCAGATAATGTCGAAAGAACTGGAACAGCCCCTTTAAGTTTGTGGATTTAAAAATTTTAATTTTATATAACCTGATGGAATATGATTTAAAAACAAAAGAAATCGCTATTGGCGCGATACTTCAGTAGCCAGTTCAAAGAGCTGATGCATCCGTTTAACTAGGGTGTGGTGCCACTACTCTGTAGAATGGGGCTGATATTGTGGGCAAGTTATCTCCTGGGTTTTTATGGATTGCGATATTAACTTAATGAGATAAGTCAGTCTAAAGAGACAGAATGTAGTCTGTGCTTGAAAGCGGCTAAAAACTGGACCAGGAGGAGACTACTTAACCGGGAACTAAGATTGTCGTGTAAGGTTAGAATGTCTTTAACAACTAAAATTTTGGCTTCCATTTTAAAAGGGAATGTCTTTTGTACACTTTGGGTCGCTAAGTAATAAAAAAGATTATCATGGTTGCAGTATTCCGTTCTCTAGGAATCAGCAATCTGTTCATATTCCATTTTAGTTTATTCCATACCTTCTAATTTTTTCTTCATCTGTATTAATGAATACTACCTATTATGATATACAGATTTGGTCTGCAATTGCTAGTAAGTGTTTATAAAAAAGTAATACGAAATATTATCATGCTTGCAGTATTTCGTTCTCTAGGAGTCAGTAATCATATTCTGTTTTAATGTAGTCTATTCTTTCTAAATTTACCTTCATCTGTATTAAAGTTTAACACCTGTTATGATATACCACTTTGGTCTCCAATGACTATTACTTGTTTATAAATATGAAAGACCTGGTTGGAGCAAGAATATTTAATATGAATGAGGAAACATTCACTAAATTAGTGGCGTCTTTACAAGTTTGAATAGATTTATAACAATTTTTTTTAATTTTCTCCTACTGTATTTTGTACGTTATGCTTTATAACTGCACAAAATTTTTTTTTGAGTGTATGTATTCAATAAAAATTTTACTCTCATACCAAAATTTATTTATGCGCATATGAATTTTATTATGAAATTTTTTTTGATATCAAGAATATCTTAAAAATCACAATATTCAGGAAACTAAGGTATTGACAGAACATTTTTTTAATATTGAAATATAATTTAGGGAGTCTAAAAACCACTTACATAGTAAAGAGTTTCATATAAATAGGTTTCATGTGTTTTGGTGTATCTTTATACCCAAATATATATTGAAATGGTGCGGATACCATGCTTTTTCAATATAATCCATTTGCTATTATATGCTTATTAATAAACATACTTTATGTTATAATTATCATCCACAAAAATGCTTTTAAAGTAATTGCCTGCATGTGTGGTATATTTAAATGAATTACTTCTTAATAATAATTTTTGGAGGAACATTTTGAACATTGACTTGCTTTATTTAGATATAAAAATATGGTACTTACTGCATACTTCACTGCTGTTTAAAGAATATTACATTTAAATGGTTGTATGTGAGAATAAACGTCTTAAGTATGTGAGCCACACAAGGACTACAAATTCTAATCCACTTTGACAGTATAAAATGGCAAATATGAAACGCTTAAGCGTTAAAAATGATTGAAAGATGCTGCTCCCATATGCCATAAAAAAATACATAAACGAAAACATAAGCCGTGAATTTCTGAATAAAAATATTTCAGGCGATCATAAAGTAAGTCAAGATGGCATGTGGAGATGAAGTATGTTATAAATCCTTCTATAACGTAAAATTTATTGTTTTACTGTACGGTTTTGTACACAAATTGCTGTTGGCAAATTATCAAATATTTTTTGTACCGATTTGGCAGGGCATATGTTGGTTGAAGCGGCAAATATAGCAGGTGATTTTCAAAAATATAAATAAATAAATTATATATATTAAAAATGGAAGAATACATATAAACGTGAATATATACAGAAAAACAGTAATAAAATAATAAAAATTCATTTTGATGCTATTTAAATTTTTTTTTTTACCAGAAATTCTTTAAATTTATGACAACCAAACAAAAAAAATGAAATCGAATATTAATTTTTAATGTTTAATAAAACCGTTCATAAATTATTGAACAATTGCCAATTAAGAACTTTTATTGCAATGTAATTGCTTCAAGCCTTGTAGTGTAATGAACAATATATATAGTGTAGTAATTACATATTTTAATTGCCATAGTTATTTATTTTTTTCAGATGATTTTAATGAAGAAATTATGCTTCATGGCCATTTTTTTAATGCTTATCACTGTTAATATATAAAACAAATACATTCATTACATGATATTAAATTTTTTTATTGATAATGTAAACAGTTGACATTTAAATATAAAATAATACAGTATATTTACGAATTTGAATTGGCAGCAATTTATAAGTAGTATTTAATAATATGTCAATAGAAAAAAATATTTCTTTAATTTTAGAAAGTATGGTACATTGATATGCAATTTATTTAAATCTGTTATTCATTGTTGTTTAATAGATATTATTACTAATTATTTTAATAATATTTAACTGAAAAAAGTTTTGTTTAATTCTATTTTTAAACAAATAGAATATATTTATATGACACCTCTTATACTATGTGTGAATGCTTACCTTTACTATAAGTCACATTTATTGCTCTTGATTCCGTCGGTACGCAGGCTATGAAATACATTCTGGTCAACGTTATTTTACTACTATTTAATCCATAGTCCTAGGAGGCACTTAAGATTTCCATAAAAATTTTTAATAGATTTTGTTACCTGTCCTGCGTCCTTTGTTACTTGTTCATATTTCTATAATCTTATCTACAAAGTGATAAATAAGCTATGGTATATATTTCTGATATATTATTTTGTTTTTAATTTTAGTACTACTCTTTACCACAAATATTGAAAATTGAACTTTAGAAATATTGAAGAAACTTATCAAATATCGAAGTGGAAATGATAGAAGAGTTAGGTCTATCTTTGAGTAAAGGATATTAAAAAAAAAACGGGACGAATATATAACTTATATAACTTGTTATAATTAGTTACTAAATTGCAAAAAAATGACAAAAACAGTATTTTCTACTATATATCGTCACTTTGGCGCATTATTTGCTAAGCCACATCTCTCTTTTTTTATACAGTAAGTCGAAAACATAAAAACCCACCATGTGAGATTTGAACCTACTAAAACCAACTCTCAGGATGCATAGAGTATAGATTCCGAGCAGGAGACTGCACAGGTTCGAGGCTGGGAATGCCATTCCAAAATACAGGGAAAGAAGTGAAGTAGATGCCTAAAAGGTTTAACATTTACATAGTAAATGTATTTAGGCCATAGTTGAGTACAAGATAGGAGTGTAAGTTAACACTTAAGTTGAGAGACTTGGATGGGTGGGTTAGTTAGGACTAATCTTGGGGTGGCAGTAAATGCGTCTGTGTGACAAGATTCCGGTGGGAAGTGAGTGATATTAATCAGGGGAAGGGAAATGAGGGACGACGACAGCGAGTAACTCGAACTAGCCATTCTCTCTTTACAAGTTATTTGTAGTCAACCATATCATCAAGAATTCTGAGAATTACACGGTATTGTTGCATATAGTATTTGGTTTGACGAATTCACATGGATTATGTTTTAATACACAAAAAGTTAAATATAGAAAAAATTGAATATACTTAATCATTTGTTTACTATTTCCAATACTGAAGTATCCTTTATACAATATTCTGACTGATTAATTTTGATTTTCACAATAAGTTAAGGAGTTATCAATAACTTTGTTTAAATGAATTTACTCTATAGATACGAAAACTATAAACTATGTAGAGATACATAAACATAAACACTTCGTTTTAAGTGTTATTTTATGAAACATAAAGATATCATTTACCCATCATTTCACAATCTTATGCACTCCTGCTTAGTCACGTATGTCATTTACATAATGCACACTGTAATTGTTAACGAAATTGTTTCTAAGTAGCTAGATACTAAAATGTATCTAAAAGACATTAAATTGCAGTTTTGTACGTGTGCATGTGTTGAGAATGTTTGTAACATAGAAAACGTATGCAAATTTAATACTACACATTTACATATATTTTATGTCAAAATATTTTATGTGAAAATATTTACATTAAATTACGAAATAGCAATTTTAGAAATTATGCTTTGATGTTTTTAAGTTTGTGAAACTCCTTTTATATTAATATCTTACGAATATAGCTGTCAAAAATAATTAATGTGATAAATAAGAACTTTCTTTAAACTTACCTATAGTGGTATTTCAAAGGTAATAGATGCTTTGTGGCATTTAATTAATTAAGACTGTAATGTTAATTGTTATTGACGTGACATTACAAAAACATACACAACATTTATGTGATATCGCTTGATCCTATTTGTAAGCAATATTAAATTTTTTTTTATATTTTTATAGTACGTAATCACATTGTTTATACATATATATATACATGTATATATATATCGGTTAACAAATGACTTATTTGAGTGGTCTGAATTTGACAGTTTGTCAAGTTTTCAAACGCTGCACTCTAAAATATTTGGTGGCAGAAAATGCACAAAATTTTCTTTATATTCTGTTATACTTTTTTTTATTTCTAATTAAAATGTTTTATTCTTTGCTTTTTACCTTGAATATCTATAATTATTTTGTAGTTTTAATTGGTAATTTATTTGAATTGAAGAAAACTACCTACGATTTTCAGTAGTTATACAATGAGGCCCTAAGTATAGTTATAGGATGGCTACGAAGTGCAAAGCTAGATTAAGAGGTGGAAAAAACAGAGATGGTTCTTTTGTTCGCACAAACAGTAACTACAATCATGACGTTTAGAACTGGTAAGCACCAAATATTAATACAAATCTGTAATATATATCTATAAATTTAATTAGATACAAATTTGTCCTTTATATATCCTTTGACATTGGTAAGTGTAAACACTTCACTAAATATTAATACAAATCTGTAATATATAATACATCTTTTAATTTAAGATATAAAATTCTTTGACATTGGTAAGTGTTTAAGCTTCACTAATTCATAAAGTTCTTTCATAATGTTAAGCAGCTATAGATGCTAATTTGAATTAATTTATTTTAAAAAAAAAATGCTGGAATTTTTTATATAAATCAAAAATTATTCAATTTTTCATAATAAGGTAATTGAAATTTTTAGAAAAATTCTTCGTAAATATTAAAATACAAAAGCCATTATATTGTATGTAATATTTTAACAAGTGCCATCAGCACTTATGAACTTTTAACATTAACAATTGTCAGAAAATGCTTTTAGGACTTTAAATTTGATATAATTACTGTTAAATATCTAGCTTTGATAACTATCAATCGCTACAAGATACAATAACAATCGTGAATAATACAACAATAATAATAATAATACAAAATTTCTTATCAATAAAATTTGTTTCAACTTATTTCATAGTTCACACATTTAAAATTCCTAAATGAATATTAATTTTAAATGAAATGAAGAACCATATAAGCCTGTATTAATTTTCAGAATTATATTTTTTTTATATGTTTTAATTTTTCAAAGTTTGCGTTTCATACTTTTCTGGGAGTGTAGTATACTGATGAAAATTGTTTACTCTTTATTTTCGAGAAGGTGTAAAACTATATAAGAATTCTTTAACTACAGCAAAAATAAAGGAAAAACCACATTTCAAAATAGTGAGATGCAAATTCTTCACCACGAAATATATACGAAATATTTTCACTATTTCTAAAGTTATATCACTTTGAAGTTGGTTGCACTTCAATTGGACCAAATTGTATCTATTGTATACTATGCATAGATACATGTTAGTATGTCGAGGCATTAATGCTCGAACAAGCAACAGACAAGTATCATTAACATATCTAAAAATATACTCACATCCTTATTTAACAGTTTGCCAAAATAATAAGTGATGCTGAGTAGAACTACTGCGGCGGCAGAGAAACTTTTCATTTGTTTAAACCGCAGAATTGTGGCAAAACGGAACACATTCCTCCAACGAAACTAAACTAGCTTCCAACTGTAATTAGTAGCATTTCACTCACTTCGTATGAATTTATGTATGTATGCGGCTGAAATTCAGGTACGCATATAATAGTCAACCATGTAGATACTTTGATAGTGATATTTCCGTACGTTATTTGTGAAATAAATAAATTTTATAATACTTTTAAGTAAACAATATCGATTGCCGAGAGAAGAAAAAAGAAGCCACATAGTTGGAATATAAGTTTGAGGTTCAATTTTCCATGAAAACATAGAATGTCTAATTATAAGTTGAAAATTTTATAAATTTGTATAAAAAATAAAAATAATTTTATTTATTACTGTTAAGAAAAACCCATAAAATTTTTTATCAAATTTCGTTAAATATTGTTCTCATGTATTTAGAAAGGGATATCTAAAAAGAAATTAGTCTGAGTTTCCAAAGTATAAGTTTAAATGGAAAATATGATTATGGATTGCTATTTAAAAAAATTTTAAAATATTAATCCAAACACCTCTAACGCAAAATCTTAAATCCAACTTGGAGTTTTATGATTATATATGTTAAAACATATATGTGTTAGATAAGGAGACAATTTGTCAGAAGATTTGTTGGAGAAAATTATTCGCGCAGTAAGAGGAGATTAAACTGGCATAATTCCAGGTTACAAATGTCATATATTTGAAAAATGGCTTATACATTTTCCAAGTTAAATGAAAAGAAAGGCAAAAGAATGTTGCAGTAAACAAGAACAAAATAAGGTATCTTTAATAGTTAACCAAGTCATTCCAGCATATTGGACATCACTTTCAATGTTGGTACTTTAACTTTAACTTTAAGTATGAAAACATCAATAGCAGACTTTCTGTCGGTTACTGTTGGTATTATGGCTTAGCAAGCTATTAAATAGTTGACCTTTGTCTCGATGAACGAAAACAACTCCATATAAATTGCTTATATACCTGTTCGATTATATGTTGGAGAAGCATAGATGACATAGCTTACGATAAACGTAGCTTAGAAGTTTCGCAGAGGAAAATTATACTTAATTTCTGTGGTTTCATCAAAGTTAATGGTGAATATTAACCTAGATAGTATTTTGTGAATGGTGCGATTTACTTTAGACGTTGCATAGAATATCAAATTATTGTAACCATAGATATTCTAGAACTAATTATTTAAAATGCTAAAAATCGAAATCATTGGTAAAAGGTTTCATAAATTATTTCTTGATATAATCAGAGATTCATAAAAAACTCATTAAAAATTTATTTAACTTTTGAACAAAAATAATGCCTCTACAAACAGAATAGTATTGATATTTAACAATTAAAAATAAAAATATTATTAATTAATTCACTTATTCTATATCTGGTTTATGATTTCGCTGTAATATAAACACAGAAAGTACGTCATTGGGTCAGTTGGTTAATGTGCGCTGACTCTGAGCTTCAAATTTAGTAGGGCATGAGTTCGATTCTTGGTACTTGCAAAAAAAAAATTATTCACGAATAATTAAATGTAAGAATTATTTCCTAGACCACTGATGATGGGTGTTTTGGTAATACTTAAAACAGCTGTATGGTCAGCCAAAAATTCAATTAATTAAAATAATATAAAATTAATTTTTGTTGTTGCAGTTCACAACTTTTCGAAAATCCCTTTATAAAATAATTTTTCTTAAATCATAAAATCTGTTGTCAAAACATTTATTAATCAAGTGAGGCCTTAAATTAAGTTTAGCATTATTAAGTTTAATTGCATATCTTAATTTAATGTTTGTGTTGATCCTTCGCATTTGTAGTTTTGAAGTTTACACAATCATCAAATATGCTTCTGGGTTAACTTTCATTGCTTGAAGTGCTTTGCATATTAAAGTTGAAAAGTCACATATTGCATTACTTTGCAATAATTTGTTATGTGAAGGTTAACGACTACTTACCTTTTTCTAATAATTACTTTGCTTGCAGTAATATTACTTTTATGAGACCATATAATTAATATTGCATATTTTTTTTATTTGTCAAAAGGAACTTCAACTATATAATTTAATTATTTAATAAAGAAATTGAACTTTTATTTCAAGGAATATGATTGCTCATTATAAAATTAAATTTAAATTATTTAAAAAATATAATTTAATATGTGGCAAGAAATGTAACCAAATAAAAATTTAGAAAATAGAATGCAATATTTATTCTATTTTTATTTAAAATTATTTTTATTTTTAATAGATAGCCTTGAAAGTCACTAGGTGAACTATAATACAAATATGCCGACCAGCGATTAACCTAATTGTTCTTATATTTTTCACACCCTAATCGAAGCAAAGGCTTCCACTTCTTCAGGTACATTTTGATTTGCGAAAAGAAAATTTCACATGGGACCATATCAGGTAAATATGGTGCTTGATCACATTCGTTAAATTATTCTCGTAGGGTCGTAGAATACTCAAGAGTACGTTTGTAAATTGGATTGAGTTTGAATTTCAGCGCAAACCGATAGAGAACACAATATAGTGTTATTAATATTTAAAAACAAATTGTGATGGTATATTTTAAGATATTTTTCAAATTATAAATTCCGAATATTTTTTACGTTTTTGCTGAATAAAAACTTAAGTTAATTTTTGACAATTATTCCACCAATTTCTGTATTTAAGTGCATTCCTTGAAATAAAAGAATTACAATCTGCCAAGCATTATACTGACAAGAATGAAAAATATTTTATTTTATAATTTAAATAAAATTAAAATAAATTTTATTATTGCATTAAATATATTATTTATCGCACTCATTGCAGTTAATATTTATTTATTTTTTATAACACATTTGAGTTAGATGAAAAATTTTCTGTTGTTATAAGAAGTAATTGCTTTTGGGTAATCTAAGATGAAAGCTTATTTAAAAAATTTTTTTTTTTTGTTATGAAAACAGCTATAAGCGCTTCATTTTTTCTCTGTTCATAAATCAACTCAAAAGTATATCTTTAGACTATTTCGCAAGAATAACACACAAACAAAATAAACATCCATAAATCTATACACGAGTATATTTTTATATACTAGAAAGTGTATAAAATTCGAACGTTGAAGTGAAATTAAATATTTTGTACTCGTATATTTTTTCAAATATTTTAATCTAACCTCTAGCAAGCGAAAACTATTATAATTTTATGAATTTTTTTTTTTCAAATTCAATATCTTCTTTTATGTTCACATGGAACAATGGCTTATATAGTACATACCCGCATATAAAAATTTTACTTCAAGAGTTTTTGCAGTATTTGCAACGAAGATATTGGAAAAAGTTTTTGAAATTTTCTATCAGCCTTTGCATTTTCTAATATGTGTGCTGCATTATTCAATTTACTTTTATCTCAAACGCAATAGCTTACAGGATTTTTATATGAGATACAATTCCTTGCAAAGGGTTTGCAGGCGGCAGAGAAACTCACATTAAATTTTCAACAATTTGGATGAGGAAAATGTTGCATCTTTGCAACATTCTGTAGTGCATTAAGCTTGGGTGTGTTGACTTGAGTTGTGCTTGCAGTGGATAAATGTGTTTCTTTGAAACTTAACTTAGAATTTATTTTTGAGTTATGTTTTATTTTTTTGCATGTATTTTTTTTAGAGATGATCACATAATAATTTCTGTAGTTTAAGTTAATGGACATGTTATGA
>NC_051847.1:19916112-19926259 GCF_002237135.1 Teleopsis dalmanni | reverse complement strand
TGAGTACCAGAGTACCAAACGGAAAAAAAAGTACCAATTTTGGTACTAAAGTACCATAAGTGGCAACCGTGCTTGTAATTTTATCTTGTCGTCAATCAGTATTGCCATATAGTTCCATAATAATTATGTGATTATTCTACGTTTACACAGCGCCTGTGCACGACACAACTGCATATAGAATTTGAATTATTTATGATAAAACAACGAAAACATAATTAAAGAGACAAAAAAAAGAAGAAATGAAGAAGAAAGAATATTTTTGTTTGAAGTATTATTTTCTCATTATTTTAATTATTCTTTTGGTGCTTGGACATTTTTTATGTATTTTTGCCACTATTTTATGTAAACTTGGGTGTTGAAGCTTATACATTATGCGTGAGCTCTTAATGTGAAATACCCTCGGTTGTTGTTGTTGCTTGAACTTTGTCATCATCTTCTTCTTCTTCATTGCATTCCGTTCCCAGGGGAACATTGGGTCGTAAGAACATTGGGCCGTTGATATATGTCGTGTAGTTTCTATATTTTGTTATATGATAACAATGAGTATGTTTTAAAAATCACGCTTAATAGCTTTATATAGTGATATTTAGAGATGTATAAAAATGATACTGATTCTTATTAACGAAATGATAAAAAATGATTCATAAATACTAAATACTACTAAACTGTTAAATACTAAATTGTATATCACATTTAATGTTGGATCTTCTTTAACAATAATTAAACATCGGACAGAAGTATGTCTCAGTAGATTTGAAATTATATTTATTATTGGTTTCTTAACAAGGGAATCTCGATGGAGATGGAGAGTGAATTGCTATATATGCTCATACTTTTGATCGTGTCCTGCAATTGTCAATTCGCATTTTCGGTACATTTTCTTCGACCAGAATGAGGTATGAATATTATAAGAATGGTGTCTTATGTAGCGATGTACCATTGTGTCTTTCAATAATCGGAACAAGGAATAATAAAGGATTTAGGAACTGGATAATAAAGAATAATAAAGGAATTGAATTTATATTTTTCAAATGTTTTAGGTGTGAAATTTAAAATTTTCAATGTCATACTTAAGTCCCCGAACTGAGTTGCCTTTGTATGGAACCTGATATTTAATGTAGGTAAGTCGAATATGAAATACACAAAGGAAAAAACTGATTATTAAAAACTAAAAAATTTTTTATTTTTTTAAATGTTTTTAACATAAGAATATTTTTTTTAAAGTTAATTTTATGAAAAATAGTACCGCAAATAATTAAACTTAGAAATTAGATGTATTACTAAAACCCTGGGAAGAGCGCACTCACATTATTTAAAATGTTGTTTTTATAAGCACTATAATAGCAAATATTTGTTCAATAATTATTTTATGCACACGTATTATGTATATATAAGTAATTATATTAATAAGAATACTTATATGCTTTCGTTTTAAAGTACACTTCAATTATACATAAATTCTGAATAGGTTTACATATAGGCTGACTTTACTTAAAACTATGCCCGAGTAATGTGGTTCTCTCCACATAACAAAAAGAGTAAATACTTTAATAAAATTAAATAAAAATAAAATTAACATGATAGTAAGAAGTACATAAAGTGACTTAAATATATTAACCAGACATAATAAAAGTCGTGTGGTGAGGTAGTTCTATAACCAAATTAGGAAGGCCCAGATAAGAAGTGCCAGACCGAGACCTACTTTCAAACCTAGGAAAGGTGCACAAAAGCCAAAAATTACAGCCAGAAGTACTACATAGCCGCAGTAGTACAAAATGTTGAAACTGCAAGAAAAATTCGTTTTGAATAATTGTGGTGCTCTACAGAAATCACATTTTACTTACACTTTCCAGTAGTTGCGATGCCATGAGGTGGTTACAGCGGCTTCTTTAAAATAATAACGACGTAAGCCAATGAGGCAACGATCTATGAACTCGGACCAGTCGCATTGACTAGAATCAAAATTGTAACGTGCTTTATCACTCTCATGCATGGTTGACATAACTCGCA
The DNA here is from genome assembly GCF_002237135.1 of Teleopsis dalmanni. Classification (NCBI taxonomy): domain Eukaryota; kingdom Metazoa; phylum Arthropoda; class Insecta; order Diptera; family Diopsidae; genus Teleopsis; species Teleopsis dalmanni. The sequence goes on along the minus strand of NC_051847.1, from coordinate 19,924,249 downwards.
AAGCATTCTTCAATGAGTACCGAAAATCTTTGTCCAAGAAATAATCAAACGCTTTGGTGCCTTTGTGGAAAACCCGCATGTACTCGTAAGCGCTAAAATTATTTAAAAATAATAAAAGTTAAAATTATTTGTTTATTTTTCTTGTTGATTACAATATTTTGCCAGTACAAAACTTACGTGTGTTGCGGCATTCCTATGCCAAACAATTTTTCCGGTATTATAAACACCAATGCGGGCAGTATGTGAAATAGGTAGAAGAAGAGATTGTAACGCCAGCCATTTCGCAACTTTGCCGCGGGTTTCCATACGAAGTTGTTTGGTGGATGCCTCTCAACACTTGCATTCATAATGTCGCAAAATTCGGACAAGGTCAGTGGATTCACTTCACCTGATGTACAGTGTATAACTTCGGGCTGGTTGAGATGACGTGTACCCACGTACCAGCCCATGACTAATGATGAATTGATCACATAGTCGCAGGGAATGATATCAATGACAGAGGTGGCACGTCCACACATGGTACGGAAAATACCCTTTACAAAACCAGCTAAGAAACCCAAGTGACCAGAATTTGCATTACCAACCCAACCCTTAATTGGATGTTCCCAAGTACCATATACTAAAAAAGAAAAATATGTGATGAATATCTGAAGACACAAAGTAAAGTTTCATTAGAATTTCATACTTTCGATCATCTTATTACACTACTATCCATTAAGGGAACTATAAGCAATTGTTAATTTTTTATAGATACTATGTCTGTATGTTTTCTGATGTGTTAAATATCTACTTTCTTTTATGATATATTCAGAAAACTTATTTTGTTGAATTAACCTGATTTTAACTAAATCAGGTTTAACACATGAACTAAAGTCTTTCTAACAAAATTATCAGGTCAATTTAACCTGTATGTGGTTAGAGTTTATTTTTCACTGTGTCGATTTATCTACAATTCATTAAGTAACATCACACGATAGTTATTAGGTATTAGTAAATTAATAATTAATTAAAAAATTATGTAGATGTGAAAGTTTATTAACATTTCGAGTGAATTTATTATCGATTTCGTTGTCTACTGTTTGTGCAAATTGAAGTTTGTTGCTAAAATCTATTGATTTATGGTTCAAAAACTTTTTGCAAATTTATGTAATTTGCTATTTATGTATAATTTTTCTTAACAATATTTGCCAAATCTTTAAAGTCCATTGAACCATAGAAACCAATACAAACACATAAATAACGGATGGTATTTCTTTTTATTTCTGATTTGGTCAAGAGCTGTTATGCTTGTTGAGATTGTCATGCTTACCGATTGAAGGTCTTACGATAGCGGCTGGTAAACCACTCATCTCAGCCATCATTAAATTTTCAGAAAGATTCTTCGTAAACGTATATGTGTTCGGATGATCGCGTATGATGCCTCGGCATTTCTCTTCAGTAAAGTTCTCCCAAACTGCATCATCTTCAGCCATTTTCATCATTTCATAAGGATCGAATTGTGATTTGTAGACTTCCTCGATGATTAGGCCACGATTGTTGCTATTGCAGAATGCTGTGGAACAGTAAATGTAGGCCGATAGTGTCTTTAGTTTTTTCGCTAATTCAATTGTGCGCATGGTTCCGGTCAAGTTTGTTTTTATGGCTGTGCGCAGAGGGGAACTAAATTTTATGGTGGCTGCACTGTGAAAAATAATGTTGACTTTATCAATGAGTTCGTTTAGTATTTCATCACTGAAGCCAAAGTCCACTTCGCTAAGTTCGCCAACCACGGGTACCACTTTAGCCAAAGTCTTTTCATTGTACTTTTGGAAAATCTATAATTTTAACCCAAGGAAACGAATTAATTTTTTTTCTAAAAAAAGAATAAATTGACTATTAACTATGTAATTCAGATAAGTTCAACGTACGCATTGTCATTATTCATAGACATTACTAAGTCAGTAAAAAATTTAGTACATAATAAGATCAATTTGAGAGCCAACATTTAACTTTAATATTAACAAATTTTATTAAACAAACAAATGTCAGAGCAACAAGACTTGCGATTTTTATAAATATATAATACAGTCAAACGTCCATAGCTCGAAGTACCATTTTGCAAAAAAAAGGTTCGACTTATGGAGACTTCGAGTTAGAAAATTTTTTTATTTTTTTTTATTTTTGAAAGAAACTTGAATTACATTTTAATATATCCATTTATTTGATATCAAATATAGTACAAAAGTTATAGTGAATTGAAACATTCAGAATATGGAGTTGGGATTTTATTTTTTTTTTATTTTCATTAAAAAAAGATTGCATTTTATTTAATGCCTCGTTTGTAAATAAATATTTAGAATATTGAATGAGTCTTCTACTTCATTCTTGGAAGGCTTATGAACTGTTTCAACCACCGAACCCTCATCATTACTTTTCGTTCCTCTTAGAATCGGATATACTAATTCACAGAGATAATGCTCAATAATATCGTCAACTGTAGAAAAGCTTGATGTACAAATTTCATTGTCAGGCTCAACATAATATAATAATGGAAGCATTGGTAGTTATTTTATTTACTTTAAATCACGCTGCCAGCGACAAAACATTTGTTTTGGAAAATGGGACTTCCCGTAACACCAAAATGGATTCATACTTAAAACAAAAATTCGACTTATAGAATGCATTTTCCCATATTCCTATTGACATGTGATAACATTCTTATTCGAGTTATGGAAATTTGACGATATACATATATAGGATATAATTATTTAGAAGAATTTTTGCAAGATTATTTTTTTTTAGAAGATGGAAAACACATATATTCGCTTGTTTTAGTGTGAGACTTGGATTCACTAAAACAAAACCACCTCTTAGGAATACAAAATAGGAGAAATGAAAGAAATGGAAGGAATGGAAGAGTAGAGCAGGATTTCAGGATTGTAGAAATTGCAATTTTACAATTAAAATATTTGTTATTACAATATTGTTATAAATAATAAAAATTTACAATAACTATAAAAATTCTATTTCACTAAATATGTGTCATTTCGTTTAATTAGATTTCTTTCGCTTTCATTTACTAAAAAAATTTTTGAATTTTAATGACCAATTCGGATACTGTGTCCTTGTTATCAGTGAGTCTGAAGGAATTAATAATAATTAAGGTACATAAACTATCTACTATAAACTATCTACTATCATTACTTTACTAACTTAAAAATCCTTTCAAAACTTAATCATGATATCCATAAACTTGTTGTGTAGAAAATGTGGCATAAAAATATGATCATGAACGATCGTAGTAAAATTTTCACTGTAAATAATTATGGACCTAATGACACACATGAAACTTAACAACATATAAAGCGATTTAATAAAAAAATGAAAATAACAAACCGAAATTTTAATTACATAATAAGAGCGAAACCATCTCATAAAACCGCAGCAACAGACAATAAAAATCTCATAAAAGATCGGCAGCAAAACGAATCAGCCACAATTGAAACAACAATAAAATCTACATTTACACGCTGTAAAATAACATTAAAACCTATGTAATTGACTTTAATGAGTCTTTATAATGATTTGTGGAGGAGCAATCCAAATTTGTTTACGGTTTTTTCTCAGACTTGAGAAAAGAAAGAAAAATTATTAAGTAAATTCACCAAAATTTGGCATGTCATTGCGTATGTGAAACTAGGCCTCGAATTCCGTATGGAAAGATGCGATTAAGAGGTTCAGGCGGAGGAGTGCGCAATTAAATAGTGACACAACAGAAAAAAGCCACAGAGTTTTCGATCATTTCGAGTTTGGCCTGATTTCATAGAAATTACCAGAATAAAAATTGTCCCCATTTTCATGAGACCATCCTTTGTACTGTTGGGATAAAATTAGGCAGCGGGTCTATTGAAAGAATCATGCTAGTTGGAATTTTTTAAAATTAAACATATAAAGACCATAAATGAGATATTTTATACAAAACCTTTTTTTGTTAAAATTTTCTATTATTATTTTTTTAGTGCTTGTAGCTGGCACTTTTTTGTTCCATATTTTTAATTGGTTATTAAGCAATAAGCTGGCACTTACGAATTATTTGATAATAACCGATTGAATCTTAATGTAATAGCAGGGATCCATATTGCTGTATAAAAGGTATGTGTTGGGTAAAGATATTGGTGCGAAAACAGATTTATTAGCTCATTGTGTCGCTGTATAAAGTATAAACATTGGAAAAAGATAATTTGGTACTAGGAATGAATTTATTGGATTAACATCATTTCTAACACTTAATAAAATCACATATTTTATTAAAGGCAAGTTTCTATTTTAATTAATCTATCTGGCGCATGGAATAAAGAAGAAAAAAATGCCTTTAAAATCATTAGAGTGACATCCAGCCAGAAGAATTTAGAACACAGACTTAATTAAGAACTTATATTCAGACGTAATAGATTCAAAAATTAAAGAAATAATTTTCTAGTACATACAAATATGTTATAGTGGTTGCAATATAGCACTATCTCTTCTTTAAAAACAGTATTATTTTATTATAAGAAGTATATATGGTACAAATATAGAAAAATCTTAAAGCATTATTTAAATAAAAATATTACAATATAAAAAAAGGCATAAGTTTACCGGTTTTTGTAATAGACGATTGATGCGCTCATTTGGATCAAATTTACGTTTGCCTCTGACTAGTACGTATATAGTGCCAATATCGGGGTGTGTATCGAGTAGTGCTTCCAATAGAACTGTGCCCAGGAAACCAGTGCCACCAGTAACGAAAATATTTTTATTTGCATAAAATTCCGGTATGGTAACAATGTTCGCTAAATTTTTAGCATTTTGTTGCTGAAGTGTTAGGTCCTCGGTTTTGCTGCCAGTATCGGTGATGACAGCCATAGTGTGATTCAAATTCGTAGGTGGCGCCAATGTGGGTAAATTTTTTTTAAATCAGTTGAGTTAACTGTAGGATAATAAACAAAAAAAAAATTAAATTAAATTAAAACGAATTTTAAAATCATTTGAAATAATTTATATTAATTACTAAGCAATTTTCTAAACTTAATCGGCTTAAATTACCCAAATAAAAAAAATACGTGTTATAAACATTTTTGATTCACATTGCAGTTTGCTTGAATATGTTTTGTGCAGCAGCCAACGTTTTGCACTTGACCAAGTAACATTGGCCATTTTACCTCGGTTTTGATGGCCTTCACGAAAGCGTCAAATCATTTGATACTCGTACGTGGTGTTGTTGTGGCTTTTATTGCGGTTTACAGTTAAAAGATACTTAGATACGTAAGCAAATTAAAGATTGGTTTCCAGTATTTTAAGCTCTTTGAAGGTTGGTCAATGAATATGTTTGATAGTGAATTAATGCCGATCCGTGGAAGATTTTGTTACACGTGCTTATTGCTGTAATCTTGCAATAGAATACACTTTTAAAGTGATAAGTTCAATATCCGTATCTAATCTATTAATGATATTTTGAGATAGTAGTAACCGCAACATACCAAGATATATTTCAAAAATTTTTTGACAGATATGATGAAACAATATATATATACCTTTATATATATAGAAAAGCAGTAATGCATCATAAGGAGAAAGATTGAAGAAGAGTAGTTTAGAAAGAGCAATAGTGTTATTGTGACGAAACTTTTTTTCTTATTTTTCTCATCTAAGAAAAATAAAAATTATTATTTTTATTAAGAAATCTTAAAATGAAATAAGAAAAATATTATGTACACATAAAAATTTTCAAAATATACGTATGTATATATATACGTATACAAAATACATATTCATTGAAACTTATTGCATGTATAATAACAGAAATAAGAACCCTTACGATTAAGACATACGTTATTGTGATAGTTGAGATGATGTCCAAGATTGACCTTATCTTTGAAGTCAAAGCAATCAGAGACCTCTCAAGAAAAAGATTGTCATAAAACACATATTCAAGGCAACTTATCCTACTAGATTGGGCACACGACATGTATCTGCTGTTTTAGGGCTTCGTTCAGATTCAGGATTACTGGAAGAAAATTGAAGTTCAAGTTCAAACTCAATGTAATAGCTAATACGTCTCAAATTTTTAGCGAGAAAATTCAAGTATATTTTATATCGCCAAAATTGACGAATTTGCGAAATAAAAAAATATCTGTAACAGAATATTATATATTTCGAAAATTCTATCCAACACGTTATTACCGACACTAAGGTTTAACTTTTGCATAATATTGATTAACGATAGCATCGTTAGTCAACGATCAATGCTAGCAAGCTTTCGTTATATTTAATATCCAATTATGGTTCAGAATTAAGCTATCATTAATCACTGACGATATTAGAACCCGCTTGCAGCAGACGTCAATGAAAAAATCAGAAATTTTAATCAGGGAGAGAGAGTTAATGGAAAAGGTTGATTTAATAAAGAATAAATGATTGACATTTAAGTATCCTTAATGGCTTTTTGAAAGATTATATGGTATATAGATATTAAATTGATACATATAATAATTTACGCAAATCACAGATTTAAGATAATTCTGAACTTGAAAATAAAGTACTGATTGATCTCATAATTGGTAAAAAGATTTCAAAAGACAATTAAAAAAAAGGTTTGTGTAGCAGATCTAAAAACCTATACTCAAACTTAGTTCTTTTTGATGTTAATTTTTTCTTGCCCAGAGTGACGCGTCTTTATGACGAAAAGAAACTATTTAAAAGTTAGACGGATTTGAATAGCAAAACAAAGACAGGGACAAAAATTTATTTAATTTATTGAAATTTGTCTAACCATACAACGCTGTTTGGAATATTGCCAAGTACTTATCATCAATGGTCTTAGAAAATATTCGAATTTCTTGGTTTATAGTCCGTATATAATTTATTTGAACTGCAAGTGCTAACCTTAGGACTCGGGCCTGTCAAATAAGAAGCGGTTCTTTTTAATTATCTTGTTTTTAGAGCCGGAAATATTTGGAAAGTGGTCGTTTCTACATGGAAGTTGTGAAGATAATGTGAAGGTAGTTTGAATTGTGTATCGTATTTACAGAAAAAATACATAAACTCTTTTTTTATTAGGTAGAATTGGAATGAAGAATAAGTACCAAATATGTTGGAATTTTCCCTTATTAGGTTTAAAAGAAACTTTCATATTTTTGCAATTCTTCATCAAATGTTTTCAAATGAGGATCATTATAATTTTTTATTTATTTTGAAAAAATATGTGTTGAAATTCTAAATTGCAAGATAGGATTTCTCTTCTTTGGTTCTTTAGAAATATTATGTCACTTTTATTTATCATGTGAAATAAAATCTTATTCACGTACTCATTGGCATTTCAGCAAAGGTAGACGCTCTCAGCCCAAGTAATGCATAGCGTAAGCACTTAATATCTACAGTCAACAATTTTAACTGAGAAAATAATAAATAAAAATCGCTTTGAAGCCAAAAGGTATTTCTGTCAACAAAGCATTTAAAATAAATTACAGAAATAAATTAAAAAATGTCAGCTTTTAAATAGTGAAGGAAAACCCGAAAATAATATGCAGAACATCCCAAAAACAATAATTAAAAATAAGCGTCGGTAGTCGCGCGACAAAACTGAGCTTTTGTATCTGTGAGATAAAGTATCTGACGCTTAGACCTACAAGCCGAGCTTGTGAGTTGGCGAGTTCGCCAGTTTGTGAGGCTGTAATGCAACTTAACGATGATTTGAAAAATTTGTAAAATTGCGTGCGTTTGATTTTTGATAGGTTTAACTACTTTTCGGTGCTGCTAAGTGCTTTGCTTATGTTTTTCTTCTTTGTAAGCGGTTTCTGTAAACGTTTTCTTTGTCGAAATCTTTTTGTGTTCGGTTTTTGCTTATGAAGTGCTTTTCGCTATTCAGATAAAGTTTTTTGTTATAGATTTTTTCATTTATTTTATGGAATTTATGTCAAGGTCACTTTTTAGTGTGTCTATTATGAAGATTATGAAACTCTTATAACACTTTCAAAATATGAGGAATATGACAATAAACATAGTACGAAAGCGTAGAGAGAAACAGCTTTTGAAAGACTATCTTAAAAAGTAACGATAGAAGTAGGAAATATTATCATCACTCATCCATGTGGCTAGTCAAAATATAACGCTATCGTTA
>NC_051847.1:19909266-19916012 GCF_002237135.1 Teleopsis dalmanni | reverse complement strand
GACAGTCGCTGGTACGGCAACGACTACTCCTGCTACTGCAACGACAACGAGAAGTTCAAGAAGAAGTCGTTTAGAGCTCATTTGGTCACGCATTCAATCTCGCCTTTCATCCTTATGTGATCTAAAGAAAAGATTATAATTTTTGATGAAAACTGCAATGACGGAAAACTAATAAAGAAGAAATTCAATTAATATATACTTTTTTTAAATTTAAATTATTTATTTAAGTGAATAAGTCTCATTGAGAAAAATTACTCGAGACAAAGTGCTTCAAGCAGAATTATATAATTCATCTAACAATTTAGAATATATTTTGAATTGTTCAAATCTTCTCACCTCTCCTATTTAATTCCATCTTGTTTTCTTCAGATTTTCTTATGTCTTCATTGTTACGGTAAGACTTCTGCATAAAGTCTGTCTTTCGAATAGGTATAGAGGTTCCTCTTCAGAAACTATCATTGTTCAAGATTCAATTCTAGATTAGAATCAGGTTTATCAGGTTTGGTAGGCGAGCAATTTTCAGTTTCTTGTCATAAGTTGAAATTTTAAGTTTGGCATTTCCTTTTATGATCATGGTTCTTAAAGATGCCTATTATGTTAAAAGAATAGAGTCTTATATTTTGATTTTATCATTATCCTAAATCATTGCATAATAATCTGCTACTCATAATAATATTTAAATTCATTTGCAAACGTGTAGATCAACAGTATTATTTTATGAAGATCAGATATTGGTCATTCCAGTCTCTTCCTCATTATAATTAATACTGAGAAGCAAAATGTTAAACAAATCTAAATGTTCCCTACCTGACTTTTATTTACCTTCCATTTAATCGTTTTGATAACTACATACCACCCACTCAACACTTTTTCCTGTACGGCGTACGGCTATGTATTAATTCAGGGTAATAATAGATAATTTAATGTTAAAAGGAATCTGTACACCTTTAGCAGTGTCATTGCCATAGTAGTGCATCATTGTGTCGATTAAAGACCAAGCTTCTATCATAGAGTACATCAATCATTTGCCTTTTGAAAATCCTCGATTACTTTGCATTATTCAGATACTGTATGTAGTTTCTGGTTGATCAACTTTATATTTATGATTTACTTTACCACAGTTCAGAGGATAATTATTTTAATCATTGCATTGTTCATTTGGATAATTACACTCCGCATTACGAGGGCATGTTAATACCCTTACGCAGTTTTAATTATAATATTTACTGAATATTTTTCCTAAAACTCTTCTTAAAAAATATTCTCTTAACTTCTCTGTAGCCTACAATATCCCGTTACGTGAACATCATAAGCACTTTTAAATATAATACTTGGTAGAATAATAGTAGATCAATCCGATCTATACATAATGATTATAAGATTATTATAAGATACCTCGTAAAAGAAGAAGAGATTAGAAGTTATTTGAAAAGTATTAATATAATTTTAGAATCTTTTCTGTTCCTTAATATTAAGTTCCGTGATAATAAAAAATTCAGATATTCTTATGGTAACAGTTCTTCATTCTCTTTTCCCATATATTTTTCATTTTACTTCAAGCAGAAGAGATCAAAAGATATGATTTTTTTATTAAGAATTGCCTTTTTCTGACTATTGCAAGGAATAATTTTTAAAACTGCTTAATTAATTAATGTAAACTAAAAAAGTAACAATAAATTTTGTTTGCTCATTAAAATTTTATTAGAGTTTTTGGTTTGCAATTTGGTATCACTTAATATTATTAATTACGGCCCCTGCGTCCACCTCTGTTTCCTCCGCGTCCTCCGCGTCCTCCTCTATTTCCTCTGCCTCCTCTGCGTCCACCTCTGCTTCCACCGCGTCCTCCTCTACCACCGCGACCACCACGGCCACCTCTTCCGCCACGCCCACCACGTCCACCGCGACCGCCGCGTCCTCCTCTACCACCTCTGCCGCCTCTATCACCGCGACCACCTCTATGTCCGTGTCTGTGACCTCTGTGTCCATGTTGATGACAATCTGTTTTAGAAGGTTTAGTCGTTACATCCGATGATATGGTTGTGGATGCGCCTGGAGCAACAGTAGTGGCTGCAGTCGTAGTAGCAGATACAGTGGTTGTTGTCGCTGCTGCTGTTGTGGTTGTGGCAGAATCAGTTGTCGAAACTGCTACTGTTGTGGTTGCGGACGGATCAGTGGTTGTAGCGCCAGCAACAGTCGTTGTCTGTGCATTGGTTAATGTAGCCAACAAGGCCAAAAGTACCAAAATGCTTAAACTGAATTTCATGGTGCCGTTGATACAGTTACTATGCCAGTTAGTTGGGTAAGTTCTAATGTCTCTTCATCAAACTCTTCATCAGTTATTTATATGAAAATTCTTCGACATTCAATGTTTGGTCTTCAAATATTTGCTGTTTTTGTATATAATAGATATAAATAATATATTTATTTGATTTTAATATTTGTATCTAATATCTTTTATTTGATTCTTATATGCATTGTTTAGTTAAGTGTTTGCAAACTCTAAAAATACCAAAAAATCTGTTGTCGTTTATTTATTTAACATTTTGTTGAAGTGAGTTTCGTCAATCATATCTTAAATCCACGCTAAATAACTACAAACCTGCTTCAACATTCCACCGAAGAAAATCCAAAACGCTTAGAATGGTAGATATATACAAAGATCTGACGTCGTTTAAAATATGGAAAGGTGAAGGCATTGAATCATGCCTGCTCTTCTGGGGCCGAATTTATTTTCTTGATCTGCAAGGTGGTGGCTTTTATCATCTGTCGTTGTTTAGCGCTATGAAAATCTTTTATTGTCCTGCAGCTTTCGTATTAATCATTTTTTGCCCGGTATTATGTTCTCAGGTGCTCAGGTGACTCAGATTCTTAACCATAGTATCTGCACTAAAGTTTTAATGTAATACTTGTGCTAATCAGCTGTTCATTAAGTCTACTTAGCATGCTAAATCTGTTCTGTGATTACTGTACTTAGCTATTATGGTTACCTAATAATAATTCAGATTATGACAACCCTGCAGGACTCGACATAAATTTCTGCCTCTTTTATATGTCCTAATTCTTCAGCATTTCTTCCTAATAGATTTGTGTTATGTCGCTGTAGGACTAAGGCCCAATCATTGCCATGGGGGCTCCAATTCTGTCGATTTCATTGACTGTATCTGACTGTGCTGGATCTGTATGTTCTAAAACCCAGTGAAAGCTAATTTTGTTGTCTTTGCCTAGTTGATTTAATTTCTGAAGACAACTCCAAGCTAACTTGGAGTCAACCACATACAAGCTGAACGGTCGAATGGCAATTTAATTGCTTGATGATATGGCTGTGTCCCGCTTGTTATCATCGTTGCAAGATTAAACTAAGTACATTTATTGATGGCGCCTATTTCTGCTTGGAATATGTTTACATTTATTCCATTGTGTTCTGCACATTTGATTTTTGATCCAAAAACTTTTGCCACCGTGTTACTTTCGGTTTTTTACCTGCTTTTCTTTTTTTACCTTTCTTTGAAAAATGAAAGTCAAAGCTCTCATTTGATGTCCTTTTAAGCAGTTAATCTGTAGTTCAAGTAATTGTCTAAATAGTTGAGTAGTTTGAGCTGGTAGTTGCAGTAGTTGTATCCTGTCAAAATGCCAATATTATGGACATTACACAAAACGACTGCTGATACTGCATTTCTCCATTTAATCCTTAGAGTCGATTGTTTGGAACAATATGTTGATGAATTTAAAATTAACTGGCCATTGTTCATCTTGTTTAGGACTTCTATGTAGCTAAAGTAAATTAATTCATTTGTTGACACAAATCAATATTGAAGTTATGTATACAAGATATAATATTTTCTTAATGTACGAGTATCAAAATTTGACACAGGTTGGCAGTATACATATTTACTTAAGTGTTTTGCTTTCTATGTGAACTTAAGTGTGAACGACGCAGATGAAATTGTGTGTATTTAGCGAAAAACGTCAATATTGAGTCATTTGTAAATTACTTTATTCGACTAAATTCAATTGTTTTATTTCTATTTGTAAGGTGGATGATATGTCACGCCTCCAACAAAGAAAAGTGTGTAAGAAGTGCTTGCGTCATAACTTCGTAACTTTCCAGACCAAAAAATATTAGATTTGAAAATTAAGATCTCATATCTGCTAAGTTGTATATGGAATCATTCATTTTATTGTCATTGATGATTTTAAAATTGTTTGAAGATCTTAGAAATTACAAGTACTACAGAGTTAAAAAAAATGTCTATAATATATTCTATGGATGATTTATCATATCATTTGTATAATTGTTTCTTCCAACAAATTTTAAATATGAGTACCTTAAATTAATAATTTTTTGTTTAATAATAATTATCCTCTCACAATAAAATAAGACGATATTACTGGGAAGTATACGTAACTGAAAATAATTACTTTCGTTTCTACTGCATGGACTTATATATACTCAAGAAAATCTTTCTAAAATCTTCTTCTTCTTTATCTTATATTTCTCTCTATATCTGTTTACTTCTCCTCATATTTACTTGGGTATGTTGTTTGCAAGGATGAAGTATGCTGAATATATATCCGAAAACGACAGATTATGAAAGAACAAGAGTGCGGCTATAGCGACGTGCCTGCGTTTGAACTCCTTTGCGAGCTCCGATTGTTTCATGTGTAAATTTGTTGCAATTATTTTTGTAGTGTGGATAGGATCTCTTATTATTGGTGACTATACTAAGTATTTTGCTTTAGGTATATTATTATTAATATTATTATTATAATTATTATGTTGAGATAATTTACACAGTGATCTGAAGATTTAATGTGCCCCATTCATGAGATTAAAGTATTTCTTCAAATTCAAGTTCCACTATAAATTGTAGTATATATATAATATATAGTAATATATATTATATTGCATAATATATAATAGTAGTATGCATAATAGAGTTTTATTTTTGTATTTGATATGAGATGGCGTACCCGGTACTTCTTTCATTTATGTATCAGTCTTGCGCAAAATCCAGCATGTGTTTTGAAGTTATATTCTTTCCCTATAAAATCTACAAATTTCATTGGAATAAATTTCTAATATTATAATATGTAAGTACTCCTGTAACGATTCTTAAATTGCTTTAACTTAATTGCATACAATCCTTAAACCACTTTAGGTTAAAAATTATTGTACTCGATCTTTTATATGAAAGCCTTGGAAGTTATTATAGTATGTCTTTTGAATGATTTTAGGTCTACAAGCAAGAAGATTTTTTCTTTTTGTACAAGTTTGTCAGCAACTTCGTTTGGGAAATTCCAGCATCAGCTGGATCTTATAGTATCAATATCTAGTTTCTTTGGCCAAGGATACTGAGCTTTTTGAGACCCCCATTCGCCAATCTTATTGCCACCTGATGCAAATTGAGTGCTTTTATAAGTGCCTGATTATCAGTAGGAATAGCTACTCTATCGTATTGGTAGTTACGTTTCTGGTTAAAGTTATATTATATATTAAAGTTATTTTCAACAAATTTCTTTCTATTAGAAAGAAATTTAATTTTTCAAAATTTTGCATTTGGAAATATGTTACTAAAGAAAAAAGTTTTTTAAATTAATCTTGCCCAAGGTTCTCGGTTCAAGGTATATTTAGTTCATTTAAAATGAGCCAAATTGTGAGATTTTCCATAACATAGATTTATATAACTAGAGACTGATACGTCTATGGTGAATTGTGACCAGAAAGCGTTACCTAATTTAACCTGTGTTACGTTTACTATGAGTAATATTCATCAGATTTATTAAATAAGTGACTTAATTTAAATGAGTCAGCGAGATGATAATATTTCTGGATTTTGCTAAAGAAGTTGCTTCATAGTTTTTTGGCTGATTTCTTTATTGTACTTTTTATTTATTGGTGCATTTTTTTGGAGATTTAAGTCCCGAAATGGTTGCATGTTAGATTTACGTCGCGGATTTTGCCAAGTTTTTCGCTCTGCCACACCCCCTTCCACGGCCCTTTCTTCTAGCACGATCTTCACCTTTCTCTTACCCTTCTCCTCCTCTACCACCACGTCCTCCTCTACCTCCACGTCCTCCTCTACCACCATGTCTATGTCCTCCATGGTGTCTATGTGGACGATCCGGCTTGCATGGTGCCCTTGTGCTTGCTGATGGAGCTTCAGTGGCTGGTACAGCTGTAGTAGGAGTTTCGGTAACAGGTGCAGCAGTAGTATCTGGCGCTGCAGTAGTTTCAGTAGGCGTTTCAGTAGTTGGTGCTTCAGTAGTGGTTGGTGCCTCAGTGCTAGGAGCTGGGGAAGATGTTCCTTCGGCTGAAGTAATGGAAGTAATGGGATCTGTTGAAGCCTGACCATTAGCTTGTAAAGCCAAAAAGGCCAAAGCAGTTAAAATCGTAAGTAAATTTAATTTCATGGCTTGAGAAATTGATTAAATGAGTGCCAAACTAATTCTAACGTTTCAGTGTTGGCTTGAATATATTTATATGGAAACTGTTTGTCGCAGATTTTGTTTTCATTAATATTAAGAAGTAATATCGAAATTTTTCAAATGTTTGCTTAGCTGTGTTTTTTTTTGTTTCATATCAGTATTGACTAAGTAGCTGAAAATAAGAACTACGTACTAAGTCTAAACAAATTTTTTTATTTATTTAAATAGAATTGCGTAAAATGATTATTAAGAACTTACGTTTTAAATAAAATATTATTCTTAAGTGACGAACTTCATCAATAAGTATAAAGAAATAAAAT
>NC_051847.1:19902267-19909166 GCF_002237135.1 Teleopsis dalmanni | reverse complement strand
AAGTGGTGCCCGATCATATAAATTAACAACCAAAAAATTTATTATGAAATAAACATTAACTTTTTTATGCGTTCCATAAACTCAGTTCACGTATAAAATTAGTTAGGATATTACCTTTGCAATATTGGAAAATATGGTTAGTAAGTAATGGAAGCTTAAGTAAATGTTATGCATTTAATAAAAAAAAATAAATACTTACCCTTTAATAAGGCATCAATTTAGATTACAGAAATTTAGGATTCAGTATCGTTATTAGACAAAAAATACTAGTACATTTATTTTTTTATCAATTAATTGGTTCAAAAAATTTAGTAAAATAGAAGTGTAACAGAGGCATTTGTCTTACTAAAGATACAATTCGAACAGTGAAATTCTTGAAAACAATTATAGATAAAATCGCTACAGTTGTAGAAATATTAGAGAAAAATAAATAAATTAGTAAAAACCGATATGAAGCAATTACAGAGGTATAATTCTCAATAATCATCAGCAAACTTTTGCTTTTTAAAGAAGTGTTTCCAGCAAACAGCGATAAAGTTGTTTGAAATAAGGATGAAAAAGAAATTTTTTATATTGTCTATTTTTAATTGTCTATTTAGAGGAGTGTTCATTGCACAAAGACATCCATTCGAAGCGGTTTCATTGTTATCTATAATCTCAGTTTTTGAACAGTCTACGAATACACAGTAGTTTAAAATTCATTCTTTAGTTTCTTAAAGCATCCACTAAGCTATACATAAAATATATCTTAATACATAGTTATGGGAGAATTTGGTGACCCAATCAATCGAATTTTGTATAGTAATTGATGTAAGAAACTGCATTAATTATTGTGTATTATATGCTTTACAAATCGATTACGAGGAATCGCTGCAGCCGTTTGTTAAAGTATCTCAGATAAAATGATATATTGAAGCTTTCGCTAATTATGGTAATAGCTTTCATTTCAACTTATTGATTGGATGGAATATTATTACTTAGTTTAGTAGTAATCTCTATTCTCAATTCCATGAAATATCTTTAATTGATCTCGAAATGGTTACTATCTACTATAGAATAGAATAGAAAATAGAATAGAGAATTAAGCAGAACAATAGACTTTTCTAAATCATTTCTAATTTTTTTTTTTTTTTATCTGATCAATATAAGTACATAAATAAGAAATTTTCTAAACAAATTACTGTACATTTTATTCGATGCCATGTCAGCGACATTTTGTCGTTTTAGTCGTCTTGGTTGTCCATACGAGGTTATGATGTTAACATGTTGCTGTAACCTCAGTGATATCCTCAGTTAGTGATAATAATTTTTAATAATGACAATAATCGCGAAGTTGGCTGGTAGATAGTAGTTACGGTTTTTGGGATGAAGTCTGTATGATTTATATGAATTTTCTTTCCTCAAACTAATCAGGCTTAATAACATTTCAGTAGAATATTAAGGATAATTAATTATATATATATTGATATAGCTTTTTAACACTTTTTTAAATTTTAAAAATTTTGGATTTCAAAATAAATTTTGAAACTGAAATTTTAGTACTGACGAGTAAGTTGGGTTTGCTTTTCCAACAGCTTTAATATATTTAGATATTTTTTCTGTGAGTAGAAAACTTAACTCATGAATTAGGTTTACTTGAAAAAACTTCATAATTCCAACTAAAGCGGCTAAAAGCAAGTAATTATTTTTTACGAGCAAGATTGAACATTTTAAATTTTACTGACACCAACGGTAATATGAAGCTAACTTCTGAGAACTCATTAACCCGGAAGAGTTTGGGAAAAGTGCTCTTAGTTGAAGAAACAACGGGAAAGGATAATATAACCTCCCTTCTAACTTTTTGCGCACATTTTACGGAATTTTAGTGGGCAAAACGTAATACTTTTGTTAGTTAGTTAGTTTTTAAGAGTTGCAAAGTGTGTTCCTGCGCTCTGTGAGTTACGAGGATACTTCCATGTTGAAGTGTAAGAACAATGTTTATGGTAAAGATAAATTGAAAAGTATTTTAATTCATTATTCTGTAGTTTTTTGGAATCCCTAAAGTTTTAATATGTTTTTAGTAATGAACATTAATCTACTCAATGGATTTATATTATTTTGGCTTTATTTACTGCAATTTCTTACATTACAGAGTACTTATGTTTTGCAAGGAATTAATTATACGTAAAAAATGGAAAATATTCAAAATCATCAAAATCATCAAAATGCATCAAAATGGTTGCAGATGAGGATGAATTACTATAACCAACTAAAAAATCTGATAATGTTGAAATCAACTACATTCTTAAATAGCATGATGGAAATAATCGATTTAATGAGGTCAGTCTATCCATTAGTACGTTAATATACAAACTTTCCCACAGTTTTCGAACTAATCGAATGAAATTATACGGAATTTTTGTTGTGAATTCGAGCGGACCAAGTCGGCAAATGAGCGAAATCGGTTGAATATATCATGTATCCGCGTAATAGAAAATA
Organism: Teleopsis dalmanni; assembly: GCF_002237135.1. NCBI lineage: Eukaryota > Metazoa > Arthropoda > Insecta > Diptera > Diopsidae > Teleopsis > Teleopsis dalmanni. Next base: position 19,906,688 of record NC_051847.1, on the reverse strand, counting down.
TCCATGCTCCATGTACTCACGCTTGTGTATGTAATTGTAAATATAATTGCATTGGGTAATACAAAATGCATAATTAATTTATAACATAATTATCTATGGAAAAAATGATATTAAAATTTCAGTAAAGCTACTGCTAAATTAGGTCCTGTTTTTGGTGTAGGTTTCGCGTTGGCTGCTGTGTATTCAATTATTTTAATTGCATACACAGCAGCCTGTATCTTTAGAAACGAAGTACAAAATGTGAAAACAATTATTTATATTAAAAAGCCATAAAATTAAGGAAAATGCAGTGAAATGTACGTGATTTAGACACCAGTGGGCACGAGGTAAAAGCTGAAATAAATTCATTGGAGTCCCTAAAAGCATTTTCGATTCATGCTCAATGGTCTTGCATTGAAATATTGAACATTTGCAGCACGTCGTGCTTAATGCTCAAAAATTCTAAAAAGTATTCAAAAACATTTACAGATAAATATTTTTTTAAATAATCGATGGGACTACCACGCTCGCATGTAGATGAACTGATGTAGATTAAACTAAATTTTGCGAATAGTGTCGCTGTCGGTGATTTAAATGTTGAAATCAATTGGACATGCAAATGCGGGTTCTCACAGAATAAAATGTTAAATGGTATAATGGAAATTATTTATTATTTAAATCATTTGTATAGGTAGGCGGTACACCGTGTATATATACAATATTATGTTAGCATTACAATTAATTTAATTATGTTTTCGAACTTTATAATTATTTTAATATTTTTAAATACATGTCTTGAATATATATTTATAAATTACTTAGTCAGTCACTCCAATATCTGAAACTGAAAAAAGATTCTTTACTGATAGCCAAGCAACAATCAACGCTTTACATTCATCATACGAGTAGTCTACATCAAGCATTCTGCCATTATATGATGTACTTCTGAACAAAATCAGTAGACATAACACTGTATCTGTCGTCTGAATACGAGTACACAATGATCACTGTTTCAACTATATAGCAGATGAATCAGCATGCGATGGTTCGGTTATGATTTATATCAGCTATTACTTGATTTTTATAAGCTCACTAATTTGTTTGTCATTAATAGGTCTTTCCTGAATTTTTTAAAATAACAATTTTTAGTTATTATATATGTACTTATTGTACATAGTACCTGTTTATACACAACATACTGTTTTTTCCTCTAACAGCTAAAAATTAGGTAGCCTAATAAGATCACTTTGGGCAGGAATATAACAGTTTGACCACCTTTTAATCTATAAGAAACTAGGAAGCGTATTAGCTTAGTTATAACCGAAATCACTTTTGCAATCAGCTACCACATAAAGACAATCACGCATGTGGACTAGGAGTACTAAGCAGTAATCTTTACAGCCTATACTAAGAAAAAAAGGAAAGAGTTCCCAAGTTCTCAATAAAGCCTTAAAAAGAATCTGGACCACAATTCTTTGTAAATAAGTTTCCGAGTACAAGAAAGTATTATCAGAAAGTTCTTAAAATTCGTAAAAAAAAATTAATTAGAGTATTGTGATTAACTCTTGTTGCATATATGATAACAATACCCACTAAGTGGAATGATAATTTAAGCCCATTTTTTCTTGTTTATTTTTGAAAACAGCAGGGCTTAAGTGAAAGATATTTTAGAGAAGTATAAAAGAAAAACACAGTTTAAGATTTGATTTTAGTACGCGACAATCTTTGTCCTATATCTTTGACAGATGTTATTGAATTTTTATGAAGTTATAGGTATGATTGAAAATTTATGAAGTAATAACAGTAGTTGGTTTTGTACGAATGGAACCAGATGAACAATCTATTTTAGAAATATAATTATTGGGTAACTTTTTACTCGTAATGCTCCATAGAATCGTATCGACCTATACTTTTTTAAAGAAAGCCAATCATTTCGCCCTAGTACTTGTATAAAACATTATGTAGTTAATAACAGTATCAGAAGTCATATTCAATTCTCATAGAATATTATTGCGAAAGTCACGCTCCGTAATAAGAAATCTATTTCGGATTGAAAATGGTGGTTATAATCAGGATATTTTTAGATCCAAAAACAATTAAATTAATTCAAATTGGAATTTTGCATTTAAAATTTGATTTTAGTTAATACAATATTGGTTAATATTGTTTGAATATAGATTTTGCAGTTTAAGACTTTGCTTATAGAACCCCATATTTGTTATTATCCAAATTCAATTGAAGTTACTTATCAGTTACTGTAAACAAATTGTTTTCAATATATAGAAAAATATGTCTTAATAAAATAAATTACTGCTGACTTCAGGATACCAACTGCAATTACTTCCATGTCACTTTCCTTATTCACAAAAAAATTTCCAACAATTTTTTATTCTCAAATTTAAAATTTTTTCCATCATTGCCCTCCTGTGAAATGAATTGCACGTCCGTATGTATAGATTCAAGAAGCAAAAAAAAAATGTGGTCGAACTTAGTTTAAAACTTTAATATCCCCAAAATCCATTAAATGAAGAAAACTTTGATTTGAGTTGAGGTTTAGAGAGCTCTAAATGTTTAAGTCGTTCTCTGTACGATTACTGCAAGGAAACGATTTTTATTTTGTAGCGATTCACCTGCGAAATAAATGATAATTTTTCTGCCAGTGGGAAGATGTTCCACGAAACTCTGAAAGAACTCTGACGAGCAGAAATTTTGCAATACTAAGCACAACTGATAAAACCGAATGTGGTAAAATTTTTATACGAGTTCGTGTGGGGAGAAAGTAAAACTTTCTACTGCAGCATTAAATTCAAGATTTTCTTTTTACTAAAAAATGTTTCCAGAAATGGAAGAGTGGTAAACTTTTTTATATACAATTCAAGTTTAGGAAAACTTTTAGCTGATGTACGAAATTGGTCCGTAAGTCTCAAATTAAATTGGTATAAATCCCTTTCAATTGCAGTTATCTCAGCGAGTGCAATATGCTTGATTTGATGTACAGGAAGTTATGCTCAAATATGTGTTGGGCACGTCGCAAGCCAGAAATAGATAGAAATTCAAACATGAATGAAAACCGCATGAAATCGCGTATTTTGTCAATGTGACATCTTTACTGCTGTGAATTTTCTATCTCCCCCCAAATATCTTTCGCTCTGTTGTCCGTCCGCCTTTTATTTATCTTGTTGCTTGTCTCAAACGTTTGTATGCTTTCAACGAAATTGAAAAGTTTAAATTTGAATTTGGAAAAATTTACGCTCGCGTTTCCAACTCACAGAACTCACAGAACTTACAGAACCCGAAACTCGAGTGCACTTGTGTGAATGTTTTTCATAATAATGGTTTATGTAAATGTAAATGAAATTGGCAATTGGAGGGAAACATTATACAGCATCCGCACTGCTTATTATACCAGCGATTCCCCATCAATAACACAAGCAATTCAATTCTAAAGCAAATGTTTGCATCTATCCAATCCGTGGCTAATTTAATTCCATTGAAGTGACACAACTACGATGTCCTTACGATCGCATGCTGAATAAAATTTTTTATCTCTTGATTTTGCATCTTTATCGGGAAATCTAGAAATACATTTTAATGAAGATGTACTTTGTACAGAAAAACTTATAACATCACAAAAAAAAAACAAAAATATCTGTAAATAAAAAGTACTGTAGTTTTCCCTTCAGAAATTTTATTCTAATGCCTACAGCTATCACAGCGGAAATGAAATATTTGCGCTTTTTGTTTATTTTTGCTTAATCCGCGGAAAGTTTCGAATTTACTTCAGAATCTTGAATAATGATACGCTTTAAGTTTTTATTTACTATACAAATAAAATAACAAATGAATTTCATAATAACAATGAGTGAAAAATAACAACACCAACAACAACAACAATAACAAGAAAATACACAAAACAACAAACAAAGAAAATACGATAAAAAAAATAGTATCTTTTATTCGCACAATACTGAGAAAATATATAAGACAATCTCATTAAAATAAATAAGAAATAAATACTGATATACTTTATTGCGACTTCAATTCTTCACAGAAGGATTATGTTCTAAAGTTAACAATTTTTCTGAAACTCAAACATAAAACTGAGCCTTAAAGATATAAAAAATAAAACGCACAATAATGCATTAAAATGGAATAATTATAATTTTAAAGTTTCATAGATACTTTATCTAAAATTCTTGTAAGTGAAAGTAGCTGTCAGTATGAATGAGATTAGCTAAATATTGTGAGGCCCAAGCCTCATAGGTAATACTAATATTTACATAATTGAGTTTATTGATTTTATAATGTTGTGTCTTTTTAACTATACATTTTTCTATGTTTTTCTATTAAATAATATTTCGAAGACAAAGTATTATCTTTAAACAAACAAATATTTAGAATATCTCAGCACACACGACGTTGTTGACAACTATTAGTTCAAA